>NW_022609958.1:0-42650 GCF_000309985.2 Brassica rapa | reverse complement strand
GTGATTTTGGTCCACGTGGGCTGTCTTTTCAGTACACATAGGACGTCCATGGGTGTCCGTCAGAACATACTAGACGTCCGTGTGTGTCCGTCAGCACACACATGACGTCCGTGGCTCTCCGTGTGTGTCCGTGTGTGTCTGTCAGCACACACAGGACGTCCGTGGCTGTCAATCAGTACACATATCAGCACGTTGGTCCTTTTGGACTCAGCACGCTGACCCTTCCCGTGGACTGTCAGTTCAGTACACACAGGACGTCCGTGTGTGCTCATCACAGCACACACAGAACGTCCGTGTGTGTCCGTCAGCACACACAAGACGTCTGTGGCTGTCCGTCAGCACACACAGGACGTCAGTGGCTGTCTGTGTGGTGTGTCTGTCAGCACACACAAGACGTCTGTGGCTGTCCATCAGAACACATATCCGCACGTTGTTCCTTGGACTCAGCACGCTGGCCCTTCCCTTGGACTGTTTGGGGAGATTTTGGCCCATGTGGGCCGTTTGTTTGTTCAGGACACACAGGACGTCCGTGGGTGTCCACCAGCACACACAAGACGGCCATTCCTGTCCGTGTGTGTCCATGTGTGTCCGTCAGCACACAACAGGACGTCCGTGGCTGTCCATCAGTATACATATCAACACACTGGTCCTTGGACTCAGCACGTCGCCTTCCCGTGGACTGTTCGGGTGATTTTGGCCCACGTGGGCTCTCTGTTCAGTACACACAGGACGTCTGTGTGTGTCCATCAGCACACACAGGACGTCCGTGTGGGTCCGTCAGTACACACAAAACGGCTGTGGCTGTCCGTCAGCACACACAGGACGTCCGTGTGTGTCCATGTGTGTCCGTCAGCACACACAGGACGTCCGTGGCTGTCCCTCAGTACACATATCAGCATGTTGGTCCCTGGACTCAGCTCGCTGGCCCTTCCCGTGGACTGTTTGGGAGATTTTGGCCCATGTGGGCTGTCTGTTCAGTACACACAGGACGTCTATGGGTGTCCGCCAGCACACACAGGACGTCCGTGGCTGTGTGTGGCTGTCCGTCAGGTCACACAGGATGTCCGTGGCTATCCGTGTCTGTCTGTGTGTGTCCATCAGCACACACAGGACGTCCGCTACTGTCCATCAGTACACATATCAACACGTTGGTCCTTGGACTCAGCACGCTGACCCGTCTTATGGACTATTCGGGTGATTTTGGCACATGTAGGCTGTCTGTTCAGTACACACAAGACGTCCGTGGGTGTCCGCCAGCACACACATGACGTCTATGGCTATCTGTGGCTGTCCGTCAGCACACTCAGGATGTCCATGGCTGTCCGTGTGTGTCCGTCAGCACACACATGACGTCAGTGGTTGTCCATCAGTACACATATCAGCACGCTGGTCCTTGGACTCAGAACGCTGGCCCTTCCCGTGGACTGTTTGGGTGATTTTGGCCACGTGGGCTGTCTGTTCAGTAGACACAGGACGTCCGTGGGTGTTCGCCAGCACACACAGGATGTCTGTGGCTGTCTGTGGCTGTCCGTCAGCACACACAGGATGTCTGTGGCTGTCCGTGTGAGTCCATGTGTGTCCGTGTGTGTCCGTGTGTGTCCGTCAGCACACACAAGATGTCTGTGGCTGTCCATCAGTACACATATCAGCACGCTGGTCCTTGGACTAAGCACGCTGGCCCTTCCCGTGGACTGTTCGTGTGATTTTGGTCCATGTGGGCTGTCTTTTCAGTACACACAGGACGTCCATGGGTGTCCGTCAGAACACACTAGACGTCCATGTGTGTCCGTCAGCCCACACAGGACGTCTGTGGCTGTCTGTGTATGTCTGTGTGTGTCCGTCAGCACACACAGGACGTCCGTGGCTGTCAATCAGTACACATATCAGCACGTTGGTCCTTGGACTCAGCACGCTGACCCTTCCCGTGGACTGTCAGTTCAGTACTCACAGGACGTCCGTGTGTGTTCGTGAGCACCCACGGACGTCCTGTGTGTGCTGACGGACAGCCACAGTACACACAGGACGTCCGTGGGTGTCCACCAGCACACACAAGACGGCCATTCCTGTCCGTGTGTGTCCATGTGTGTCCGTCCGCACACACAGGACGTCCGTGGCTGTCCATCAGTACACATATAAACACGCTGGTCCTTGGACTCAGCATGCTGGCCCTTCCCGTGGACTGTTCGGGTGATTTTTGCCCACGTGGGCTCTCTGTTCAGTACACACAGGACATCCGTGTGTGTCCATCAGCATAAACAGGACATCCGTGTGGGTCCGTCAGTACACACAGGACGTCCGTGGCTGTCAATCAGTACACATATCATCACGTTGGTCCCTGGACTCAACACGCTGACCCTTCCCGTGGACTGCCAGTTCAGTACACACAGGACGTCCGTGTGTGTTCGTCAGCACACACAGGACGTCCGTGTGTGTCCGTCAGCACACACAAGACGTCTGTGGCTGTCCGTTAGCACACACAGGACGTCCGTGGCTGTCCGTGTGTGTCCGTCAGCACACACAAGACTTCTGTGGCTGTCCGTCAGCACACACAGGACGTCCGTGGCTGTCCGTGTGTGTCCGTCAGCACACACAAGACGTCTGTGGCTGTCCATCAGTACACATATTCGCACGTTTTCCCTTGGACTCAGCACTCTGGCCCTTCCCTTGGACTGTTTGGGAGATTTTGGCCCATGTGGGCTGTTTGTTCAGTACACACATGACGTCCGTGGGTGTCCACCAGCACACACAAGATGGCCATTCCTGTCCGTGTGTGTCCATGTGTGTCCGTCAGCACACACAAAACGTCTGTGGCTGTCCATCAGTACACATATCAGCACGCTGGTCCTTGGACTCAGCACGCTGGCCCTTCCCCTGGACTGTTCGGGTGATTTTGGCCCACATGGGCTCTCTGTTCAGTACACACAGGACAACCGTGTGTGTCCATCAGCACAATCAGGACGTCCATGTGGGTCCGTCAGTTCACACAAAACGGCTGTGGCTGTCCGTCAGCACACACAGGACGTCCGTGTGTGTCCATGTGTGTCCGTCAGCACACACAGGACGTCCGTGGCTGTCCATCAGTACACATATCAGCATGTTGGTCCTTGGACTCAGCTCGCTGGCCCTTCCCGTGGACTATTCGGGTGATTTTGGCACATGTAGGCTGTCTGTTCAGTACACACAAGACGTCCGTGGGTGTCCGCCAGCACACACATGACGTCTGTGGCTATCTGTGGCTGTCCGTCAGCACACTCAGGATGTCCATGGCTGTCCGTGTGTGTCCGTCAGCACACACATGACGTCAGTGGTTGTCCATCAGTACACATATCAGCACGCTGGTCCTTGGACTCAGAACGCTGGCCCTTCCCGTGGACTGTTTGGGTGATTTTGGCCACGTGGGCTGTCTGTTCAGTAGACACAGGACGTCCGTGGGTGTCCGCCAGCACACACAGGACGTCTGTGGCTGCTGTGGCTGTCCGTCAGCACACACAGGATGTCTGTGGCTGTCCGCGTGAGTCCATGTGTGTCCGTGTGTGTCCGTCAGCACACACAAGATGTCTGTGGCTGTCCATCAGTACACATATCAGCACGCTGGTCCTTGGACTAAGCACCCTGGCCCTTCCCGTGGACTGTTCGTGTGATTTTGGTCCACGTGGGCTGTCTTTTCAGTACACACAGGACGTCCATGGGTGTCCGTCAGAACACACTAGACGTCTGTGTGTGTCCGTCAGGCCACCTAGGACGTCTGTGGCTGTCCGTGTATGTCTGTGTGTGTCCGTCAGCACACACAGGACGTCTGTGGCTGTCAATCAGTACACATATCAGCACGTTGGTCCTTGGACTCAGCACGCTGACCCTTCCCGTGGACTGTCAGTTCAGTACTCACAGGACGTCCGTGTGTGTTCGTCAGCACACACAGGACGTCCGTGTGTGTCCGTCAGCACACACAAGACGTATGTGGCTGTCCGTCAGCACACACAGGACGTTAGTGGCTGTCCGTGTGTGTCCGTCAGCAAACACAGGACGTCCGTGGCTGTCCGTGTGTGTCCGTCAGCACACACAAGACGTCTGTGGCTGTCCATCAGTACACATATCCGCACGTTGTTCCTTGGACTCAGCACGCTGGCCCTTCCCTTGGACTGTTTGGGAGATTTTGGCCCATGTGGGCTGTTTGTTCAGTACACACAGGACGTCCGTGGGTGTCCACCAGCACACACAAGACGGCCATTCCTGTCCGTGTGTGTCCATGTGTGTCCGTCCGCACACACAGGACGTCCGTGGCTGTCCATCAGTACACATATCAACACGCTGGTCCTTGGACTCAGCACGCTGGCCCTTCCCATGGACTGTTCGGGTGATTTTTGCCCACGTGGGCTCTCTGTTCAGTACACACAGGACGTCCGTGTGTGTCCATCAGCACAAACAGGACATCCGTGTGGGTCCGTCAGTACACACAGGACGTCCGTGGCTGTCAATCAGTACACATATCATCACGTTGGTCCCTGGACTCAACACGCTGACCCTTCCCGTGGACTGCCAGTTCAGTACACACAGGACGTCCGTATGTGTTCGTCAGCACACACAGGACGTCCGTGTGTGTCCGTCAGCACACACAAGACGTCTGTGGCTGTCCGTTAGCACACACAGGACGTCCGTGGCTATCCGTGTGTGTCCGTCAGCACACACAAGACGTCTGTGGCTGTCCGTCAGCACACACAAGACGTCCGTGGCTGTCCGTGTGTGTCCGTCAGCACACACAGGACGTTCGTGGCTGTCCATCAGTACACATATTCGCACGTTTTTCCTTGGACTCAGCACGGTGGTCCTTGGACTCAGCACGCTGGTCTTTGGACTCAGCACGCTGGCCCTTCCCGTGGACTGTTCGTGTGATTTTGGACCACGTGGGCTGTCTGTTCAGTACACACAGGAAGTCCGTGTGTGTCCGTCAGCACATACAGGACGTCCGTGTGTGTCCGTCAGCACACACAAGACGTCTATGACTGTCCGTCAGCACACACAGGATGTCCGTAGCTGTCCGTATGTGTCCATCAGCACACACAGGACGTCCGTGGCTGTCCATAAGTACACATATTAGCATGTTGGTCCTTGGACTCCGCACGCTGGCCCTTCCCGTGGACTGTTTGGGAGATTTTGGCCCACGTGGGCTGTCTGTTCAGTACACACAAGACGTCCGTGGGTTTCCGCCAGCACACACAGGACGTCCGTGGCTGTCTATGGCTGTTCGTCAGCACACACAGGATGTCCTTGGCTATCCGTGTGTCCATGTGTTTCCAGCAGCACACACAGGATGTCCGTGGCAGTCCATCAGTACACATAGCAGCACGCTAGACCTTGGACTCAGCACGCTGGCCCTTCCCGTGGACTGTTTGGGTGATTTTGGCCCACGTGGGCTGTCTGCTCAGTACACACAGGACGTCAGTGGGTATCCGTCAGCACACACAGGACGTCTGTGGCTGTCCATCAGCACACACAGGACGTCTGTGGCTGTCCATCAGCACACACAGGACGTCTGTGGCTGTCCGCGTGAGTCCATGTGTGTCTGTGTGTGTCCGTCAGCACACACAAGATGTCTGTGGCTGTCCATCAGTACACATATCAGCACGCTGGTCCTTGGACTCAGCACGCTGGCCCTTTCCTTGGACTGTTCGTGTGATTTTGGTCCACGTGGGCTGTCTTTTCAGTACACATAGGACGTCCATGGGTGTCCGTCAGAACATACTAGGCGTCCGTGTGTGTCCGTCAGCACACACATGTCGTCCGTGGCTCTCCGTGTGTGTCCGTGTGTGTCTGTCAGCACACACAGGACGTCCGTGGCTGTCAATCAGTACACATATCAGCACGTTGGTCCTTGGACTCAGCACGTTGGTCCTTGGACTCAGCACGCTGACCCTTCCCGTGGACTGTCACTTCAGTACACACAGGACGTCCGTGTGTGTTCGTCGGCACACACAGAACGTCCGTGTGTGTCCGTCAGCACACACAAGACGTCTGTGGCTGTCCGTCAGCACACACAGGATGTCCGTGGCTGTCTGTGTGTCTGGCAGCACACACAAGACGTCTGTGGCTGTCCATCAGTACACATATCCGCACGTTGTTCCTTGGACTCAGCACGCTGGCCCTTCCCTTGGACTGTTTGGGAGATTTTGGCCCATGTGGGCTGTTTGTTCAGTACACACAGGACGTCCGTGGGTGTCCACCAGCACACACAAGACGGCCATTCCTGTCCGTGTGTGTCCATGTGTGTCCGTCATCACACACAGGACGTCCGTGGCTGTCCATCAGTACACATATCAAAACTCTGGTCCTTGGACTCAGCACGCTCGCCCTTCCCGTGGACTGTTCGGGTGATTTTGGCCCACGTGGGCTCTCTGTTCAGTACACACAGGACGTCTGTGTGTGTCCATCAGCACACACAGGACGTCCGTGTGGGTCCGTCAGTACACACAAAACGGCTGTGGCTGTCCGTCAGCACAAACAGGACGTCCGTGTGTGTCCATGTGTGTCCGTCAGCACACACAGGACGTCCGTGGCTGTCCATCAGTACACATATCAGCATGTTGGTCCTTGGACTCAGCTCGCTGGCCCTTCCCGTGGACTGTTTGGGAGATTTTGGCCCATGTGGGCTGTCTGTTCAGTACACACAGGACGTCTATGGGTGTCCGCCAGCACACACAGGACGTCCGTGGCTGTATGTGGCTGTCCGTCAGGTCACACAGGATGTCCGTGGCTATCCGTGTGTGTCCATCAGCACACACAGGACGTCTGTGGCTGTCTGTTCAGTACACATAGAACGTCCGTGGGTGTCCGTCAGCACACACATGACGTTCGTGTGTGTCCGTCAGCACACCTAAGAAGTTTGTGGCTGTCCGTGTGTGTCCGTCAGCATACACAGGACGTCTGTGGCTGTCCATCAGTACACATATCAGCACGTTGGTCCTTGGACTAAGCACGCTGACCCTTCCCATGGACTATTCGGGTGATTTTGGCCGACGTGGGCTGTCTGTTCAGTACACACAAGACATTGGTGGGTGTCCGCCAGCACACACAGGACGTATCTGGCTGTCTGTGGCTGTCCGTCAGCACATACAGGATGTCCGTGGCTGTCCATGTGTGTCCGTGTGTGTCCGTCAGCACACACAGGACGTCTGTGGCTGTCCATCAGTACACATATCAGCACGCTGGTCCTTGGACTCAGCACGCTGGCCCTTCCCGTGGACTGTTTGTGTGATTTTGGCCCACGTGGGCTGTCTGTTCCGTACACACAGGACGTCTGTGGGTGTCCACCAGCACACACAGGACGTCTGTGGCTGTCCGTCAGCACACACAGGACGTTTGTGGCTGTCCGGGTGAGTCCGTGTGTGTCCATGTGTGTCCGTCAGCACACACAAGATGTCCATGGCTGTCCATCAGTACACATATCAGCACGCTGGTCCTTGGTCTCAGCACGCTGGCCCTTCCCGTGGACTGTTCGTGTGATTTTGGTCCACGTGGGCTGTCTTTTCAGTACACACAGGACGTCCATGGGTGTCCGTCAGAACACACTAGACGTCTGTGTGTGTCCGTCAGCACACACAGGACGTCTGTGGCTCTCCGTGTGTGTCTGTCAGCACACACATGACGTCCGTTGTGATAACCCGCCCTTTGGGATAAAATGGTCGAGAGAGAAAAAGTCAGAATCCAGAGCCGAGCTTTTGGGAATCAAAGCAATTGAAGGAATGTTAAGTTTTGATCACTTAAGACTTAACATGGATCGAAGAAAATAGAAGATTGGTCGAGCATCAACTTTGTGGTTGAGTCGCGGGCAATACAGATCGATCGGGAAATTTGAAGTACGAGAAGGTCGAAGAATGGATTGTGAGTGAAGCATGAGTTGAGATAAGCTGCTCTACCATTGTTAGAAATGTCTTAGATTGATCAGACGGCAGTTTTGGAAGAATCACATTTTTGAAGCACGACGGTTTAGAAGCTCGACGTTTTTGAAGATTGACGTTTCTTCATCGCGAAGTTTTCTCGGAATATCTTCGTATCAGTAAAATATTATTCTGAAGACATTATAAGTCGGAAGCAGGACGGGAATTAAGCAGGATGGGAAGCAAGCACGACGGGATTGAAGCAAGACGGGAAAACCCAAAGTTGGGCGAAAACCCTAATTTCGGTATTACGAAATTCTTTGAGGAAGCCGGAGGCTCGGGAAATATTTTTAAAAGATATCAGACATCATCTGTAGTTTATTAAAAATATTCAGAGAATCAGAATGGTAGCGGAAAAATATTCGGGATTGATCGCGGGTCAGAAATTCACAAGAAGGGTCGAAATCGCGCAAAGAAACCGAGAAGCTCGAGGTGGCTTGATCAGAAGGGATAAGAACGTGGTGGCAACTGTCTAACCAGCTGAGTGTCAAGAGAAGCTCGAGGTGTCGCCGTGCATGGAAGCTGCACATGCAGCTTGACATGTAGAAGCACGAGATGGATCGGCCAAGCACGAGATGTCGCGACGCATGCAACCGAAGCATGTTGATCGACATGTGTGAGGATGTGTGGCGCCTTGCATGAGCTCCAGTCATGCAGCCTGACATCTGGGAGGAGTGGTGGCGTCCTGCATGTGTCCTGGACATGCAGCCAGCCATGTGGAGCACGAGGTGGATTGGCCAAGCACGAGATGTCGCGACGCATGCAACCGAAGCATGCTGATCGACATGTGTGAGGATGTGTGGCGCCTTGCATGAGCTCCAGTCATGCAGCCTGACATCTGGGAACAGTGGTGGCGTCCTGCATGTGTCCTGGACATGCAGCCAGCCATGTGGAGCACGAGGTGTCGCCGTGCATGCGTTCGGAGCCATGCGGAGCAACACACGGGCTGCCACCAACCCGAAGCTGATTGGCTGGTGTCTCCTATAAATACCCCACGACCCCAGCTCATTTCTTCACATCCAGACCTGTCCAAACCAAGTTAAAACCTTGAGAGAAATGTAGAAAAAGAAAGCAAGTGATTCCGAGCTATTTCGAGAGTTTTAGAGAGTTTTCGAGATCAGTTCTCTATTGATTTCGAGTCATCGCCTTGAGAAGGTTCTGTCCAACTGAAGGTCAATAAAGTGAAGATCAGATCAGATGGGAATCAAGACAACGTGGCCAGAGAGAGAGAGAGAGAGAGAGAGAGAGAGAGAGAGAGAGAGAGAGAGAGAGAGAGAGAGAGAGAGAGAGAGAGAGAGAGAGAGAGAGAGAGAGAGAGAGAGAGAGAGAAGCAAAGTCGTCGACCTAGAGTGTAGTCGATTCTCACCGAGAAGGCCAGTTCCGTCCAATCGATGATTCTATACGATTGTGAGGCGGAAGCTCTGTCCAATTAAATCCGTCCAGGCCAGTCATATTCTATGATGGTCAAGTGGAGGTGCTGTCCAGAGTTAGTTCAGAACTATGGGTTCAGATCAGTCGAAGTTCGGCTTGATACTCCGCCGGGAAGTCCGAAGAACTGTCTAGAAGCTAGAGGAGGTTCTGTCCGAGTCCAGATCAGCCTGTCGAGGCCTGTCAGTTTCTTCATGGTGAAGCCGAGGTCTGTCCAAGTCGAGATCAGTTCAGTCCAGTCCAGTCAAGGCGTCCCTTGGGTTTTGGCCAAGTCCTCTCCGATCAACCAGCTGCTTCTCGCCTAGAACACTGTGAGTTGGTTTGTGTGAATTCCACTTGGAATTTAGTGTAGATCGAGTCTGCATATAGATTAGAATGATCACACTATTGAATGGTAGAGTCCTTAGGGTTATTTTATTTATGGAACCGGACTCAGTTTAGCAAGGGCTAAGCTGAGATAAATGGAATTAAGACTGAGTTGATAACCTGACTAGGACTAAGGTTAGAATGCATCATGTTTTCTATTCTTGTGTGTTGATTTGGTTGAGTGCAGGTTCCCGTTATCTTTAAGGATAGTTTCATAGCAGGAGGCTGGACTCTATGGGTAACGGTTTGATTGTGTTGTTTAGTATTGATATTATTGTTTAGTTGTTAGTACTAAGGGTCTTAGGCCATATAGGCCGGACTACTGGTACAATTGGTTTGTGTTGTAGAGTCGAGTGTCTGGTTAGTGTCTAGAACTTTATCATTTCGTTAGGTTCTAGATTGAGTTTGTGTTGTGTGAGTGTGCCGACAGTATGTGCGTAACCCGCCCATAATAGGTTTGTTTGGGGTTGATTAGTGTTTCCTCGCCCTCGTATTCAGCGGGTTCAAGGAAACCCCTTATTCGCTGGATCGGGAAGACTCAGAGAGACGGGATCATGGCCTATGGCTGAGTGATTACACGACGGTGTAATGTGGCAGTGACCCGAAGGACTGTGGGCTGTCGCGCGGTGACCCGAATGACTGTGGGCCGCGGTCGGTTGAAAGTTCCTTCTTCTGGCCTTTGTGGTAGGAAGATAGGATATTGCCGATAGAGAGGATGAACACTAAGTCACCAATTCCCGGGGTAGTGTGTTGTGTTGTGTTAGAGTGTCGTAGAGGGTTATGGCCCTAGAGTTAGTGTAGCACTGATATACGGTGTTATGAGTTAGATCGAGTCGTAGATATAGTCTTATTATTGTGATTGTGTTTGTGGTTGATTGATTTGCTTGCAGGTTCTGACATTAAGTCCTAAGTCTGGCTTAGGTACCGGATTAGGCTTGATGTGTATTTCGTTAGTGTAGGCCTGACGTTGGCCTGTATGTGTTTGAGTGATTGCTTGTGTAGGGTGGTGGATATTAAAGCTATGCGGTATCATTGGTTGGCCGATCATGTTCTTGTTTGATTGTTGGTCGATCGATTAATGATACTTGTATAGTCTAAGTGTCTTACACTACATGAGTATTGAACTCAGGCGTATATATGGTTAACTAGGTATTGCTTGTTGACTTGTTTTAATGCAGGTTCCCGTTACTTGAAGCTAGATCATGGCAGGAGGCCAAGTCTAACTTAGTAACGGTTTGCTTAGCCTTAGCTTTTATTGCATGCTAGGGCTAGATTGATTGTTATTTTGGGTTGTCTGGGTTAGAGTCTAGGTTGCAGGTAGAGGCCGCCAGCTCACTGAGTAACATTAGGTTACTCATCCAACTCCGTTGTCCTTTTTGCAGGTAGCTTAGGTAAGGATGATTGGATAGCTGGGTGCTGGACGTTAGGACCGCCGGTGTAGATTTTCATGCCTTTTGTAAACGGTATTGTGAACTGTGTTATGTCGACTCGATTTGGCATTAGGCCGGGCCCAGTCTCAAGTTATTCAATGTATGAATATTTCTTAAATCAATAAAAGTAATTCGTTTATATGCGCTTCATGAGTACTCTGGTATTTGACTAGTCCGGTCTAACACAACGTTAGGTCGTGGTACGGGTTGAAAAGCCTTAGGCCTTGATCTAACGGAAAACGCTAACTCTAGGTACGGGTTGCAAAGCCTTATGCCTTGACGCAGCGGGACGAGTTAGTGGATGAACTGGTCTAGGTCGTGGAGTAAAGTTTGTGACTCTGACCGGATTGTCCCTAGCCCGTCACGTAGCGCTTCCGGACCATGGTGTTGGGTTGGACGGTCAGTCATGTTCTTGTTTGATTGTTGGCTGGCCGGTTGGCCTTTCATCTCCAACCCTTGGTGTGGGTCATCCGGCGGTCATGTTCTTGTTTGATTGTTGGCCGGTGGGTCGACCTATGCTTAGGACGGCTCGGGGGTGTTACAAAGGTGGTATCAGAGCATGGTTTCGTCCATGCTTCCGGAACTCATGATTTAATTGGTTTTAAATATTTATCGAGTCAAAAAGAGTCGCAAAAGGCATTAGGGAAACCGGTCACATCCAGCGATAGGATTTGTGTTTTAGAAATTAGGATTGAGATAGTGGAATCTAGAATTGCTAGGTTGCTTGGGTAGCACTGTTAGGTTGCTGGTTAGAATTGCGGTTAGGTTGCATTGTTAGTATTTGCTGGGTTAGTAGATTATGTGATTAATTGTCTACTAACTTGCATGTGAGGTGTTCTTTTGAGTTGCAGCGAGTAAGTGCGTTTGTTGATCGGTACTTTAAGGGATGAAAACCTTAAAGTGGAGGGAGTTCGAGGCCAAACCAAAACCCGAAGCAAAAGAGGAGAGACAGATTCAGAGAACTGGGCTGTGGTATGGACTGGACCGATGGGAAGAAACAAGACTTCGTTGGGAAAGGACTTCATCAGTATCTGGGAAATGAGAGATCGAGGAAATGGTTGGAGTAATCAGAGGCGCAAATTGGCAAGATCGTATCATGGGAAATTAGTTGGGCAGCAAAGTAAAAACTAAGAAGAAGACGCAGTGATCATTCAAGTGAAGATTTATGAAGATGATTGTGGTGACATTGGGAAGGACACTCAAGGGACAGTGAAAGGCAGAGTGAAGAGATATGATGACGATTATGGCGACTTTAGACAGTATACACAAAGGGACATGGGCAAGCAAAGTAAAGAGTTATGAAGACAAGTTGAGATTAAGTGAAGCATGAGAAATCAAGAAGTGAAGAAATGAAAGGATTCAAGACCGAGGAAATGCATGGAGATGTATTAAGATGGAGCGAGTTCAGAATCAGAAAATCTAGAAGAAGACTGAAGAAATCAAGGGGAGATATCTAAGGCCAACCGATAAAGAAGCACATCTAGTGATCAAGACAAAGTTATGTAATGAGGAGTTATGGAGGAGTTGTTATCAAGGTGGAGCAAGTTCAAAATCCAAAGTGTTCAAGGAGACCCAAAGAAACCGAAAGAAAGGCGAGCCAGCAAAGAACCATATCTTATGACCAAGACCGCAAGACGAAGTTATTCAAAATCTGAAAATCATCACTACACATCAAGGAGGAACATTTCGTGAAGCTAAGCAATTGTGCAACTATGAATTCGAGGACGAATTCTACTAAGGGGGGGAGAATGTGATAACCCGCCCTTTGGGATAAAATGGTCGAGAGAGAAAAAGTCAGAATCCAGAGCGGAGCTTTTGGGAATCAAAGCAATTGAAGGAATGTTAAGTTTTGATCACTTAAGACTTAACATGGATCGAAGAAAATAGAAGATTGGTCGAGCATCAACTTTGTGGTTGAGTCGCGGGCAATACAGATCGATCGGGAAATTTGAAGTACGAGAAGGTCGAAGAATGGATTGTGAGTGAAGCATGAGTTGAGATAAGCTGGTCTACCATTGTTAGAAATGTCCTTTGTAACACCCCCGAGCCGTCCTAAGCATAGGTCGACCCACCGGCCAACAATCAAACAAGAACATGACCGCCGGACGACCCACACCAAGGGTTGGAGATGAAAGGCCAACCGGCCAGCCAACAATCAAACAAGAACATGACTGACCGTCCAACCCAACACCATGGTCCGGAAGCGCTACGTGACGAGCTAGGGACAATCCGGTCAGAGTCACAAACTTTACTCCACGACCTAGACCAGTTCATCCACTAACTCGTCCCGCTGCGTCAAGGCATAAGGCTTTGCAACCCGTACCTAGAGTTAGCGTTTTCCGTTAGATCAAGGCCTAAGGCTTTTCAACCCGTACCACGACCTAACGTTGTGTTAGACCGGACTAGTCAAATATCAGAGTACTCATGAAGCGCATATAAACAATTACTTTTATTGATTTAAGAAATATTCATACATTGAATAATTGAGACTGGGCCCGGCCTAATGCCAAATCGAGTCAACATAACACAATTCACAATACCGTTTACAAAAGGCATGAAAATCTACACCGGCGGTCCTAACGTCCAGCACCAAGCTATCCGATCATCCTTACCTAAAGCGACCTGCAAAAAGGACAACGGAGTTGGATGAGTAACCTAATGTTACTCAGTGAGCTGGCGGCCTCTACCCGCAACCTAGACTCTAACCCAGACAACCCAAAATAACAATCAATCTAGCCCTAGCATGCAATAAAAGCTAAGGCTAAGCAAACCGTTACTAAGTTAGACTTGGCCTCCTGCCATGATCTAGCTTCAAGTAACGGGAACCTGCATTAAAACAAGTCAACAAGCAATCCCTAGTTAACCAAATATACGCCTGAGTTCAATACTCACGTAGTGTAAGACACTTAGACTATACAAGTATCATTAATCGATCGACCAACAATCAAACAAGAACCTGATCGGCCAACCAATGATACCGCATAGCTTTAATATCCCCCACCCTTCACAAGCAATCACTCAAACACATACAGGCCAACGTCAGGCCTACACTAACGAAATACACATCAAGCCTAATCCGGTACCTAAGCCAGACTTAGGACTTAATGTCAGAACCTGCAAGCAAATCAATCAACCACAAACACAATCACAATAATAAGACTATATCTACGACTCGATCTAACTCATAACACCGTATATCGGTGCTACACTAACTCGAGGGCCATAACCCTCTACGACACTCTAACACAACACAACACACTACCCGGGAAATGGTGACTTAGTGTTCATCCTCTCTATCGGCAATATCCTATCTTCCTACCACAAAGGCCAGAAGAAGGAACTTTCAACCGACCGCGGCCCACAGTCATTCGGGTCACCGCGCGACAGCCCACAGTCCTTCGGGTCACTGCCACATTACACCGTCGTGTAATCACTCAGCCATAGGCCATGATCCCGTCTCTCTGAGTCTTCCCGATCCAGCGAATAAGGGGTTTCCTTGAACCCGCTGAATACGAGGGCGAGGAAACACTAATCACCCCAACAACCTAGTATGGGCGGGTTACGCACATACTGTCGGCACACTCACACAACACAAACTCAATCTAGAACCTAACTAAATGATAAAGTTCCAGATCCTAACTAGACACTCGACTCTACAACACAAACCAATAGTACCAGTAGTCCGGCCTATATGGCCTAAGACCCTTAGTACTAACAACTAAACAATAATATCAATACTAAACAAACACAATCAAACCGTTACCCAGATAGTCCAGCCTCCTGCTATGAAACTATCCTTAAAGATAACGGGAACCTGCACTCAACCATATCAACACGCAAGAATAGAAAACATGATGCATCCTAGCCTTAGTCCTAGTCAGGTTATCAACTCAGTCTTAATTCCATTCATCTCAGCTTAGCCCTTGCTAAACTGAGTCCGGTTCCATAAATAAAATAACCCTAAGGACTCTACCATTCAATAGCGTGATCATTCTATCTATATGCAGACTCGATCTACCCTAAATTCCAAGTGGAATTCAACACAAACCAACTCACAGTGTTCTAGGCGAGAAGCAGCTGGTTGATCGGAGAGGACTTGGCCAAAACCCAAGGGACGCCTTGACTGGACTGGACTGAACTGATCTCGACTTGGACAGACTTCGGCTTCACCATGAAGAAACTGACAGGCCTCGACAGGCTGATCTGGACTCGGACAGAACCTCCTCTAGCTTCTAGAGAGTTCTTCGGACTTCCCGGCGGAGTATCGAGCAGAACTTCGACTGATCTGAACCCATAGTTCTGAACTAACTCTGGACAGCACCTCCGCTTGACCATCATAGAATATGACTGGCCTGGACGGATTGAATTGGACAGAGCTTCCGCCTCACAATCGTATAGAATCATCGATTGGACGGAACTGGCCTTCTCGGTGAGAATCGACTACACTCTAGGTCGACCACTTGCTCTCTCTCTCTTCTCTCTCTCTCTCTCTCTCTCTCTCTCTCTCTCTCTCTCTCTCCTCTCTCTCTCTCTCTCTCTCTCTCTCTCTCTCTCTCTCTCTCTCTCTCTCTCTCTCTCTCTCTCTGTGGCCACGTTGACTTGATTCCCATCTGATCTGATCTTCACTTGATTGACCTTCAGTTGGACAGAACCTTCTCAAGGCGATGACTCGAAATCAATAGAGAAGTGATCTCGAAAACTCTCTAAAACTCTCGAAATAGCTCGGAATCACTTGCTTTCTTTTTCTACTTTTCTCTCAAGGTTTTAACTTGGTTTGGACAGGTCTGGATGTGAAGAAATGAGCTGGGGTCGTGGGGTATTTATAGGAGACACCAGCCAATCAGCTTCAGGTTGGTGGCAGCCCGTGTGTCGCTCCGCATGTCTCCGAACGCATGCACGGCGACACCTCGTGCTCCACATGGCTGGCTGCATGTCCAGGACACATGCAGGACGCCACCACTCCTCCCAGATGTCAGGCTGCATGACCGGAGATCATGCAAGGCGCCACACATCCTCACACATGTCGATCAGCATGCTTCAGTTCCATGCGTCGCGACATCTCGTGCTTGGCCAATCCACCTCGTGCTCCACATGGCTGGCTGCATGTCCAGGACACATGCAGGACGCCACCACTCCTCCCAGATGTCAGGCTGCATGACTGGAGCTCATGCAAGGCGCCACACATCCTCACACATGTCGATCAACATGCTTCGGTTGCATGCGTTGCGACATCTCGTGCTTGGCCGATCCATCTCGTGCTTCTACATGTCAAGCTGCATGTGCAGCTTCCATGCACGGCGACACCTCGAGCTTCTCTTGACACTCAGCTGGTTAGACAGTTGCCACCACGTTCTTATCCCTTCTGATCAAGCCACCTCGAGCTTCTCGGTTTCTTTGCGCGATTTCGACCCTTCTTGTGAATTTCTGACCCGCGATCAATCCCAAATATTTTTCCGCTACCATTCTGATTCTCTGAATATTTTTAATAAACTACAGATGATGTCTGATATCCTTTAAAAATATTTCCCGAGTCTCCGGCTTCCTCAAAGAATTTCGTAATACCGAAATTAGGGTTTTCGCCCAACTTCGGGTTTTCCCGTCGTGCTTCAATCCCATCGTGCTTGCTTCCCATCCTGCTTAATTCCCGTCCTGCTTCCGACTTATAATGTCTTCAGAATAATATTTTACTGATACGAAGATATTCCGAGAAAACTTCGCGATGAAGAAACGTCAATCTTCAAAAACGTCGAGCTTCTAAACCGTCGTGCTTCAAAAATGTGATTCTTCCAAAACAGCCGTCTGATCAATCTAAGACATTTCTAACAATGGTAGAGCAGCTTATCTCAACTCATGCTTCACTCACAATCCATTCTTCGACCTTCTCGTACTTCAAATTTCCCAATCGATCTGTATTGCCCGCGACTCAACCACAAAGTTGATGCTCGACCAATCTTCTATTTTCTTCGATCCATGTTAAGTCTTAAGTGATCAAAACTTAACATTCCTTCAATTGCTTTGATTCCCAAAAGCTCGGCTCTGGATTCTGACTTTTTCTCTCTCGACCATTTTATCCCAAAGGACGGGTTATCACATTCTCCCCCCCTTAGTAGAATTCGTCCTCGAATTCATAGTTGCACAATTGCTTAGCTTCACGAAATGTTCCTCCTTGATGTGTAGTGATGATTTTCAGATTTTGAATAACTTCGTCTTGCGGTCTTGGTCATAAGATATGGTTCTTTGCTGGCTCGCCTTTCTTTCGGTTTCTTTGGGTCTCCATGAACACTTTGGATTTTGAACTTCCTCCACCTTGATAACAACTCCTCCATAACTCCTCATTACATAACTTTGTCTTTGAGCACCTCTGTAACACCCCCGAACCATCCTAGGCATAGGTCGACCCACCGGCCAACAATCAAACAAGAACATGACCGACGGATGACCCACACCAAGGGTTGGAGATGAAAGGCCAACCGGCCAGCCAACAACCAAACAAGAACATGACTGACCGTCCAACCCAACACCATGGTCCGGAAGCGGTACGTGACGGGTTAGGGACAATCCGGTCAGAGTCACAAACTTTAGTCCACGACCTAGACTAGTTCATCCACTAACTCGTCCCGCTGTGTCAAGGCATAAGGCTTTGCAACCCGTACCTAGAGTTAGCGTTTTCTGTTAGATCAAGGCCTAAGGCTTTTCAACCCGTACCTCGACCTAACGTTGTGTTAGACCGGACTAGTCAAATATCAGAGTACTCATGAAGCGCATATAAAACAATTACTTTTATTGATTCAAGAAATATTCATACATTGAATAATTCAAGACTGGGCCCGGCCTAATGCCAAATCGAGTCAACATAACACAATTCACAATACCGTTTACAAAAGGCATGAAAATCTACACCGGCGGTCCTAACGTCCAGCACGAAGCTATCCGACCATCCTTACCTAAAGCAACCTGCAAAAAGGACAACGGAGTTGGATGAGTAACCTAATGTTACTCAGTGAGCTGGCGGCCTCTACCCACAACCTAGACTCTACCCAGACAACCCAAAATAACAATCAATCTAGGCCTAGCATGCAATAAAAGCTAAGGCTAAGCAAACCGTTACTAAGTTAGATTTGGCCTCCTGCCATGATCTAGCTTCAAGTAACGGGAACCTGCATTAAAACAAGTCAACAAGCAATCCCTAGTTAACCATATATACACTTGAGTTCAGTACTCATGTAGTGTTAGACACTTAGACTATACAAATACCATTGGCCGATCGACCAACAATCAAACAAGAACATGATCGGCCAACCAATGATACCGCATAGCTTTAATATCCACCACCCTTCACAAGCAATCACTCAAACACATATAGGCCAACGTCAGGCCTACACTAACGAAATACACATCAAGCCTAATCCGGTTCCTAAACCAGACTTAGACTTAACGTCAGAACCTGCAAGCAAATCAATCAACCACAAACACAATCACACTAATAAGACTATGAGTAAGTACGACTCGATTTAACTTGTAACACCGTATATCGGTGCTACACTAACTCGAGGGTTCCATAACCCTCTACGACACTCTAACACAACACTCTAACCTGGGCCCTGGTGACATCGTGTTCCTCCTCTCTATCGGCAATATCCTATCTCCCTACCACAAAGGCCAGAAGAAGGAACTTTCAACCGACCGTGGCCCACAGTCCTTCGGGTCACCGCGCGACAGCCCACAGTCCTTCGGGTCAGTGCCACATTACACCGTCGTGTAATACTCAGCCATAGTACATGACACCGTTCGTCTGAGTCTTTCCGATCCAGCGAATAAGGGGTTTCCTTGAACCCGCTGGGTACGAGGCCGAGGAAACACTAATCACCCCTACACAAGCCTAGTATGGGCGGGTTTCGCACATACTGTTGGCACACTCACAACAAAACAAACTCAATCTAGAACCTAACCTAAAGCCAAAGTTCCAGATCCTAACTAGACACTCGACTCTACAACACAAACCAATAGTACCAGTAGTCCGGCCTATATGGCCTAAGACCCTTAGTACTAACTACTAAACAATAATATCAATACTAAACAATACAATCAAACCGTTACCCAGATAGTCCAGCCTCCCGCTGAGAAACTATCTTTAAAGATAACGGGAACCTGCACTCAACCATATCAACACGCAAGAATAGAAAACATGATGCATCCTAGCTCTATTCCTAGTCAGGTTATTAACTCAGTCTTAATTCCATTCATCTCAGCTTAGCCCTTGCTAAACTGAGTCCGGTTCCATAAATAAAATAACCCTAAGGACTCTACAATTCAATACCGTGATCATTCTAATCTATATGCAGACTCGATCTACCCTAAATTCCAAGTGGAATTCAAACAAACCAACTCACAAAACTACCCTAAATTCCAAGTGGAATTCACACAAGCCAACTCACAGTGTTCTAGGCGAGAAGCTGCTGGTTGATCGGAGAGGACTTGGCCAAAACCCAAGGGACGCCTTGACTGGACTGGACTGGACTGATCTTGATTTGGACAGAACCTTGGCTTCACCATGAAGAAGCTGACAGGCCTCGACAGACTGATCTGGACTCGGACAGAACCTCCTCTAGCTTCTGGAGAGTTCTTCGGACTTCCCCGCGGAGTATTGAGCCGAACATCGACTGATCTGAACCCATGGATCTGAACTAACTCCGGACAGCACCTCCACTTGATTGTAGGAGAATATGACTGGCTTGGACGGATTGAATTGGACAAAGCTTCCGCATCACAATCGTAAAGAATCGATGATTGGATGGAACTGGCCTTCTCGGTCTTTAGAATCGATCAAACTCTAGATCGAACACTTTCTTTCTCTCTCTCTTTCTCTCTGGCCACGTTGACTTGATTCCCATCTGAGCTGATCTTCATTTGATTGGCCTTCAGTTGGACAGAACCTTCCCAAGGCGATGACTCGAAATCAATAGAGAACTGATCTCGAAAACTCTCTAAAACTCTCGAAATAGCTCGGAATCACTTGAATTCTTTTTCTACTTTTCTCTCGCTTTTTTAACTTGGTTTGGACAGGTCTGGATGTGAAGAAATGAGCAGGGGTCGTGGGCTGTTTATAGAAGATAGCAGCCAATCAGATTCAGGTTGGTGGCCGCCCGTGTGTCGCTTCGCATGGCTCCGGACGCATGTGCGGCGGCACCTCGTGCTCCACATGGCTGGCTGCATGTCCAGGACACATGCAGGACGCCACCACTCCTCCCAGATGTCAGGCTGCATGACTGGAGCTCATGCAAGGCGCCACACATCTTCACACATGTCGATCAGCATGCTTCGGTTGCATGCGTTGCGACATCTCGTGTTTGGCCGATCCACCTCGTGCTTCTACATGTCAAGCTGCATGTGCAGCTTCCATGCACGGCGACACCTCGAGCTTCTCTTGACACTAAGCTGGTTAGACAGTTGCCACCACGTTCTTATCCCTTAGATCAAGCCACCTCGAGCTTCTCGGTTCCTTTGCGCGATTTCGACCCTTCTTGTGAATTTCTGACCCGCGAACAATCCCGAATATTTTTCCGCTCCCATTCTGATTCTCTGAATATTTTTAATAAACTACAGATGATGTCTGATATCCTTTAAAAATATTTCCCGAGCCTCCGGCTTCCTCAAATAATTTCGTAATACCGAAATTAGGGTTTTCGCCCAACTCCGGGTTTTCCCGTCGTGCTTCAATCCCGTCGTGCTTGCTTCCCGTCCTGCTTAATTTCCGTCCTGCTTCCGACTTATAATGTCTTCAGAATAATATTTTACTGATACGAAGATATTCCGAGAAAACTTCGCGATGAAGAAACGTCAATCTTCAAAAACGTCGGGCTTCTAAACCGTCGTGCTTCCAAAAATGTTATGCTTCCAAAACGTCGGTCTCATCAATCTAAGACATCTTCTAACTATGGTCGAGCAACTTATTCGACTCATAGTTCACTCAGGATCACTTCTTCGCCCACCTCGTCTTCACAACATTCTCCACTCGTCTCCATAACCTCTTTACTCTGTCCACCACGGTTCCTTCAGTGTCCTCTTCAAGCCCTCCACAATTGTCTTTATATCTCTTCACTTGTATGATGACTGAGTCGTCCTTTTGCTTTTACTCTGTCATAACACACTCATCGCCCATGATACTATCTTGTCATTTCGATAGATATCATCCTTTTCCAGATTCCTCAAATCCTTCTCGATCTTCGTCTTCCCAAGTACTGATGAAGTCCTTTCCCCAATGAAGTCTTGTTTCCTCCCATCTGTCCAGTCCATACCACAGCCCAGTTCTCTGAATCTGTCTCTCCTCTTTCGCTTCGGGTTTGGGTTTGGCCTTGAACTCTCTCCACTTTAAGGTTTTCGTCCCTTAAAGTTCCGATCAACAAACACACTTACTCGCTGCAACTCTAAAGAACACCTCACACACAAGTTAGTAGACAACTAACCCAGCAAATACTAACAATGCAACCTAACCGCAATTCTAACCAGCAACCTAACAGTTCTACCCAAGCAACCTAACCTCATCCAACTCCGTTGTCCTTTTTGCAGGTAGCTTAGGTAAGGATGATTGGATAGCTGGGTGCTGGACGTTAGGACCGCCGGTGTAGATTTTCATGCCTTTTGTAAACGGTATTGTGAACTGTGTTATGTCGACTCGATTTGGCATTAGGCCGGGCCCAGTCTCAAGTTATTCAATGTATGAATATTTCTTAAATCAATAAAAGTAATTCGTTTATATGCGCTTCATGAGTACTCTGATATTTGACTAGTCCGGTCTAACACAACGTTAGGTCGTGGTACGGGTTGAAAAGCCTTAGGCCTTGATCTAACGGAAAACGCTAACTCTAGGTACGGGTTGCAAAGCCTTATGCCTTGACGCAGCGGGACGAGTTAGTGGATGAACTGGTCTAGGTCGTGGAGTAAAGTTTGTGACTCTGACCGGATTGTCCCTAGCCCGTCACGTAGCGCTTCCGGACCATGGTGTTGGGTTGGACGGTCAGTCATGTTCTTGTTTGATTGTTGGCTGGCCGGTTGGCCTTTCATCTCCAACCCTTGGTGTGGGTCGTCCGGCGGTCATGTTCTTGTTTGATTGTTGGCCGGTGGGTCGACCTATGCTTAGGACGGTTCGGGGGTGTTACATCCGTGGCTGTCAATCAGTACACATATCAGCACGTTGGTCCTTGGACTCAGCACGCTGACCCTTCCCGTGGACTGTCAGTTCAGTACACACAGGACGTCCGTGTGTGTTCGTCAGCACACACAGGACGTCCGTGTGTGTCCGTCAGCACACACAAGACGTCTGTGGCTGTCCGTCAGTACACACAGGACGTCTGTGGCTGTCTGTGTGTGTCTGTCAGCACACACAAGACGTCTGTGGCTGTCCATCAGTACACATATCCGCACGTTGTTCCTTGGACTCAGCACGCTGGCCCTTCCCTTGGACTGTTTGGGAGGTTTTAACCTATGTGGGCTGTTTGTTCAGTACACACAGGACGTCCGTGGGTGTCCACCAGCACACACAAGACGGCCATTCCTGTCCGTGTGTGTCCATGTGTGTCCGTCAGCACACACAGGACGTCCGTGGCTGTCCATCAGTACACATATCAGCACGCTGGTCCTTGGACTCAGCACGCTGGCCCTTCCCGTGGACAGTTCAGGTGATTTTGGCCCACGTGGGCTCTCTGTTCAGTACACACAGGACGTCTGTGTGTGTCCATCAGCACACACAGGACGTCCGTGTGGGTCCGTCAGTACACACAAAACGGCTGTGACTGTCCGTCAGCACACACAGGACGTCCGTGTGTGTCCATGTGTGTCCGTCAGCACACACAAGACGTCCGTGGCTGTCCATCAGTACACATATCAGCATGTTGGTCTTTGGACTCAGCTCGCTGGCCCTTCCCGTGGACTGTTTGGGAGATTTTGGCCCATGTGGGCTGTCTGTTCAGTACACACAGGACGTCTGTGGGTGTCCGCCAGCACACACAGGACGTCCGTGGCTGTATGTGGCTGTCCGTCAGGTCACACAGGATGTCCGTGGCTATCCGTGTGGGTCTGTGTGTGTCCATCAGTACACACAGGACGTCTGTGGCTGTCTGTTCAGTACACACAGGACGTCCGTGGGTGTCCGTCAGCACACACATGACGTTCGTGTGTGTCCGTCAGCACACCTAAGACGTCTGTGGCTGTCCGTGTGTGTCCGTCAGCATAAACAGGACATCTGTGGCTGTCCATCAGGACACATATCAGCACGTTGTTCCTTGGACTAAGCACGCTGACCCTTCCCGTGGACTATTCGGGTGATTTTGGCCGACGTGGGCTGTCTGTTCAGTACACACAAGACATCGGTGGGTGTCCGCCAGCACACACAGGACGTATGTGGCTGTTTGTGGCTGTCCGTCAGCACATACAGGATTTCCGTGGCTGTCCATGTGTGTCCGTGTGTGTCCGTCAGCACACACAGGACGTCTGTGGCTGTCCATCAGTACACATATCAGCACGCTGGTCCTTGGACTCAGCACGCTGGCCCTTCCCGTGGACTGTTTGGGTGATTTTGGCCCACGTGGGCTGTCTGTTCAGTACACACAGGACGTCTGTGGGTGTCCGCCAGCACACACAGGACGTCTGTGGCTGTCCGTCAGCACACACAGGACATTCGTGGCTGTCCGGGTGAGTCCGTGTGTGTCCATGTGTGTCCGTCAGCACGCACAGGATGTCCATGGCTGTCCATCAGTACACATATCAGCACGCTGGTCCTTGGTCTCACACGCTAGCCCTGCCCGTGGACTGTTCGGGTGATTTTGGCCCAAGTGGGCTGTCGGTTCAGTACACACAGGACGTCCGTGGGTGTCCGCCAGCACACACAGGATCGCGGTTGCTGTCCGTGTGTGTCCGACAGCACACACAGGACGTTCGTGGCTGTCCATCAGTACACATATCAGCACGCTGGTCCTTGGACTCAGCACGCTGGTCCTTGGACTCAGTACGCTGGCCCTTCCCGTGGACTGTTCGGGTGATTTTGGACCACGTGGGCTGTCTGTTCAGTACACACAGGAAGTCCGTGTGTGTCCGTCAGCACATACAGGACGTTCGTGTGTGTCTGTCAGCACACACAAGACGTCTATGGCTGTCCGTCAGCACACACAGGACGTCCGTAGCTGTCCGTGTGTGTTCATCAGCACACACAGGACGTCCGTGGCTGTCCATAAGTACACATATAACCACGTTGGTCCATGGACTCCGTACGCTGGCCCTTCCTGTGGACTGTTTGGGAGATTTTGGCCCACGTGGGCTGTCTGTTCAGTACACACAAGACGTCCGTGGGTTTCCGCCAGCACACACAGGACGTCCGTGGCTGTCTGTGGCTGTCCGTCAGCACACACAGGATGTCCTTGGCTATCCGTGTGTGTCCATGTGTTTCCAGCAGCACACACAGGATGTCCGTGGCTGTCCATCAGTACATATAGCAGCACGCTGGTCCTTGGACTCAGCACGCTGGCCCTTCTCGTGGACTGTTTGGGTGATTTTGGCCCACGTGGGCTGTCTGTTCAGTACACACAGGACGTCAGTGGGTATCCGCCAGCACACACAGGACGTCCGTGGCTGTCCGTGGCTGTCTGCCAGCACACACAGGACGACAGTGGCTATCCGTGTGTGTTCGTGTGTGTCCTTCAGCACACACAGGACGTCCGTGGCTGTCCATCAGTACACATATCAGCACGCTGGTCTTTGGACTCAGCACGCTGGCCTTTCCCGTGGACTGTTTGGGTGATTTTGGCACACGTGGGCTGTCTGTTTAGTACACACAGGACGTTCTTGGGTGTCCATCAGGACACACAGGACGTCCGTGTGTGTCCGTCAACACACACAAGACGTCAATGGCTGTCCGTGGCTGTATGTGTGTGTCCGTGTGTGTCCGTCAGCACACACAGAACGTCCGTGGCTGTCCATCAGTACACATATAAACACGTTCGTCCTTGGACTCAGCATGCTGTCCCTTCCCGTGTGTAGAAACCCGTTAAAAAAAAAGAAAAGAAAAGAGAGAGAGAATGGTCGAGTATCTTTGTGGTTGAGTCGCGGACAATACAGATCGATCGGGAAATTTGAAGTACGAGAAGGTCGAAGAATGGATCGTGAGTGAAGCATGAGTTGAGATAAGCTGCTCTACCATTGTTAGAAATGTCTTAGATTGATCAGACGGCAGTTTTGGAAGAATCACATTTTTGAAGCACGACGGTTTAGAAGCTCGACGTTTTTGAAGATTGACGTTTCTTCATCGCGAAGTTTTCTCGGAATATCTTCGTATCAGTAAAATATTATTCTGAAGACATTATAAGTCAGAAGCAGGACGGGAACTAAGCAGGACGGGAAGCAAGTACGACGGAATTGAAGCACGACGGGAAAACCCGAAGTTGGGCGAAAACCCTATTTTTGGTATTATCGATTTTTCGAGGAAGCCGGAGGCTCGGGAAATATTTTCCATCAAGGTCAGGATTCACTTGGAGTTTATTAAAAATATTCATCTCATCAGAACGGGCGTAGAAAAATATTCGGGATTGATCGCGGGATGAAAATTCACCGGAAGGGTCGAAATCAGTCGAATGGACCGAGAAGCTCGAGCTGGCCTTATCTATGTGATAAGGACGTGATGTAACCTGCCTGGCATGGTATGTGGCAAGGGAAGCAGGAGGTGTTGAAGCCCAGGAGAGCACAGCATGCTGATTGACACCCAGAAGCATGAGGTGCCGCGAAATCTGCGATCGGAGCATGCTGAGCGACATGTGTGCGCTGAGTGTCAATCTGGATGAGGTCAGGCCGTGGATCAGACATCTGGAGGGCATGGTGTCACTCTGCATGATGTCCTGGTCATGCCATCAGACATGTGGAGCACGAGGTTCCGCGACGCATGCGTCCGGAGCCATGCGAAGCGACACACGGGCTGCCACACGGCTTGTTTCTGATTGGTTGCTGCATCCTATATAAACCCCACGACCCCAGCTCATTTCAAACCATCCAGCACACCTGAAACTCAGAGAAAAACGTGAGAGAGAAAGCTAGAGAAAGAAAGTTCGAGTTTCGATCGTTTTCGAGTCTTTTCGGCAGTTTTCGAGAACAGTTATTCTACTGATTTCAAGTCAGCGCCTAGGGAAGGTTCTGGCCAACTGAAGATCAACCAATTGAATATCAATTCAGATGGGAAGCAAGTCAACGTGGTTAGAGAGAGAGAGAGAAAGAGAGTGTAGCTGAGTTCCGAAGATCGATACTTCACCAAGAAGCGAAGTTCTGTCCAATCGAAGAATTTCTGCAATTGTTATGCGGAAGCTCTGCCCAAGTCAATCTGTCCACTCTACTCATATTCTTTGATGATCAAGTGGAGGTGCTGTCCAAGATCAGTTCAGTTCCATGGTTTCAGTTCAGTTGAGGTTATGGTTCGATACTCTGTTCAGATTTCGGAAGAATTGTTCAGAAGCTAAGGAAGGTGCTGTTCGAGTTGAGTTCAGTCCAGACCAGTATCAGGGGAGGTTCTGTACAAGTCAAGATCAGTCCAGTCCAGTCCAGTCAAGGCGTCCCTTGGGTTTTGGCCAAGTCCTCTCCGATCAACCAGCGCTTCTCGCCTAGAACACTGTGAGTTGGTTTGTTTGAGTTCCACTTGGAACTTAGGATAGATCGAGTTGCATATAGAGTAGTAATATCACACTGATGCATGATAGAGTCCTAGGGTTATTTTTATTTATGAATTGGACTCAGTTTAGCATGGGCTAAGCTGAGATATAATGGAATTAAGACTGAGTTAATAACCTGACTAGGACTAGGGCTAGGATGCATCATGTTTTCTATTCTTGCATGTTGATATGGTTGAGTGCAGGTTCCCGTTATCTTTAAGGATAGTTTCATAGCAGGAGGCTGGACTATCTGGATAACGGTTTGATTTATTTGTTTAATATTGATATTATTGTTTAGTTATTAGTACTAAGGGTCTTATGCCATATAGGCCGGACTACCGGTACTATGGTTAGTCTTGTGGAGTCGAGTGTCTAGTTAGGATCTGGAACTTTATCTTTAGGTTAGGTTCTAGATTGAGTTTGTGTTGTGTGAGTGTGCCGACAGTATGTGCGTAACTCGTCTATACTAGGCTTGTTTAGGGGTGATTAATGTTTCCTCAGCCTCGTACCCAGCGGGTTTAAGGAAACCCCTTATTCGTTGGATCGGGAAGACTCAGAGAGACGGGATCATGGCCTAGGGCTGAGTTATTACACGACGGTGTAATGTGGCAGTGACCCGAAGGACTGTGGGCTGTCGCGCGGTTACCCGAAGGACTGTGGGCCGCGGTCGGTTGAAAGTTCCTTCTTCTGGCCTTTGTGGTAGGGAGATAGGATATTGCCGATGTTGAGGAGGAACACGAGATCACCAGGGCCCATGTTAGAGTATTGAGTCTAGAGT
Organism: Brassica rapa; assembly: GCF_000309985.2. Lineage (NCBI taxonomy): Eukaryota > Viridiplantae > Streptophyta > Magnoliopsida > Brassicales > Brassicaceae > Brassica > Brassica rapa. Next base: position 15,037 of record NW_022609958.1, on the reverse strand, counting down.
TAGAATAGTGTTAAGTTTTGATCACTTAATACTTAACATGGATCGAAGAAAATAGAAGATTGGTCGAGCATCAACTTTGTGGTTGAGTCGCGGGCAATACAGATCGATCGGGAAATTTGAAGTACGAGAAGGTCGAAGAATGGATCATGAGTGAAGCATGAGTTGAGATAAGCTGCTCTACCATTGTTAGAAATGTCTTAGATTGATCAGACGGCAGTTTTGGAAGAATCACATTTTTGAAGCACGACGGTTTAGAAGCTCGACATTTTTGAAAATTGACGTTTCTTCATCGCGAAGTTTTCTCGGAATATCTTCGTATCAGTAAAATATTATTCTGAAGACATTATAAGTCGGAAGCAGGACGGGAATTAAGCAGGACGGGAAGCAAGCACGACGGGATTGAAGCACGACGGGAAAACCCGAAGTTGGGCGAAAACCCTAATTTTGGTATTATCGATTTTTTGAGGAAGCCGGAGGCTCGGGAAATATTTTCCATCAAGGTCAGGATTCACTTGGAGTTTATTAAAAATATTCATCTCATCAGAACGGGCGTAGAAAAATATTCGGGATTGATCGCGGGACGAAAATTCACCGGAAGGGTCGAAATTAGTCGAATGGACCGAGAAGCTCGAGCTGGCCTTATCTATGAGATAAGGACGTGATGTAACCTGCCTGGCATGGTATGTGGCAAGGGAAGCAGGAGGTGTTGAAGCCCAGGAGAGCACAGCATGCTGATTGACACCCAGAAGCACGAGGTGCCGCGAAACCTGCGATCGGAGCATGCTGAGCGACATGTGTGCGCTGAGTGTCAATCTGGATGAGGTCAGGCCGTGGATCAGACATCTGGAGGGCATGGTGTCACTCTGCATGATGTCCTGGTCATGCCATCAGACATGTGGAGCACGAGGTGCCGCGACGCATGCGTCCGGAGCCATGCGAAGCGACACACGGGCTGCCACACGGCTTGTTTCTGATTGGTTGCTGCATCCTATATAAACCCCACGACCCCAGCTCATTTCAAACCATCCATCACACCTGAAACTCAGAGAAAAACGTGAGAGAGAGAGATAAAGAAGTAGAAAAAGAAAGCAAGTGATTCCGAGCTATTTCGAGAGTTTTAGAGAGTTTTCGAGATCAGTTCTCTATTGATTTCGAGTCATCGCCTTGAGAAGGTTCTGTCCAACTGAAGGTCAATCAAGTGAAGATCAGATCAGATGGGAGTCAAGTCAACGTGGCTATAGAGAGAGAGAGAGAGAGAGAGAAAGGAAGTGATCGATTCTAGAGTATGGTCGATTCTGAAGACCGATACTCCACCGAGAAGGCCAGTTCCGTCCAATCGTCGATTCTTTACGATTGTGACGCGGAAGCTCTGTCCAATTCAATCCGTCCAAGCCAGTCATATTCTCATACAATCAAGTGGAGGTGCTGTACAAGATTAGTTCAGTTCCATGGGTTCAGATCAATCGAAGTTCTGCTCGATACTCCGCCGGGAAGTCCGAAGAACTGTCCAGAAGCTAGAGGAAGTTCTGTCCGAGTCCAGATCACCCTGTCGAGGCCTGTCAACTTCTTCATGGTGAAGCCAAGGTTGTGTCCAAGACAAGATCAGTCCATTCCAGTCCAGTCAAGGCGTCCATTGGGTTTTGGCCAAGTCTTCTCCGATCAACCAGCTGCTTCTCGCCTAGAACACTGTGAGTTGGCTTGTGTGAATTCCACTTGGAATTTAGGGTAGTTTTGTGAGTTGGTTTTGTTTGAGTTCCACTTGGAACTTAGGATAGATCGAGTTGCATATAGAGTAGTAATATCACACTGATGCATGATAGAGTCCTAGGGTTATTTTTATGAATTGGACTCAGTTTAGCATGGGCTAAGCTGAGATATAATGGAATTAAGACTGAGTTAATAACCTGACTAGGACTAGGGCTAGGATGCATCATGTTTTCTATTCTTTCGTGTTGATATGGTTGAGTGCAGGTTCCCGTTATCTTTAAGGATAGTTTCATAGCAGGAGGCTGGACTATCTGGATAACGGTTTGATTTATTTGTTTAGTATTGATATTATTGTTTAGTTATTAGTACTAAGGGTCTTAGGCCATATAGGCTGGACTACTGGTACTATGATCAGTCTTGTGGAGTCGAGTGTCTAGTTAGGATCTGGAACTTTATCTTTAGGTTAGGTTCTAGTTTGAGTTTGTGTTGTGTGAGTGGTGCCGACAGTATGAGTGTAACCCGTCCATACTAGGCTTGTTTAGGGGTGATTAGTGTTTCCTCAGCCTCGTACCCAGCGGGTTTAAGGAAACCCCTTATTCGCTGGATCGGGAAGACTCAGAGAGACGGGATCATGGCCTAGGGCTGAGTGATTACACGACGGTGTAATGTGGCAGTGACCCGAAGGACTGTGGGCTGTCGCGCGGTGACCCGAAGGACTGTGGGCCGCGGTCGGTTGAAAGTTCCTTCTTCTGGCCTTTGTGGTAGGAAGATAGGATATTGCCGATAGAGAGGATGAACACTAAGTCACCATTTCCCGGGGTAGTGTGTTGTGTTGTGTTAGAGTGTCATAGAGGGTTATGGAACCCTCGAGTTAGTGTAGCACCGATATACGGTGTTACGAGTTAGAGAGAGTCATAGTTAATCATAGTCTTATTATTGTGATTGTGTTTGTGGTTGATTGATTTGCTTGCAGGTTCTGACATTAAGTCCTAAGTCTGGCTTAGGTACCGGATTAGGCTTGATGTGTATTTTGTTAGTGTAGGCCTGACGTTGGCCTATATGTGTTTGAGTGATTGCTTGTGAAGGGTGGTGGATATTAAAGCTATGCGGTATCATTGGTTGGCCGATCATGTTCTTGTTTGATTGTTGGTCGATCGGCCAATGGTATTTGTATAGTCTAAGTGTCTAACACTACATGAGTACTGAACTCAAGCGTATATATGGTTAACTAGGGATTGCTTGTTGACTTGTTTTAATGCAGGTTCCCGTTACTTGAAGCTAGATCATGGCAGGAGGCCAAGTCTAACTTAGTAACGGTTTGCTTAGCCTTAGCTTTTATTGCATGCTTGGGATAGATTGATTGTTATTTTGGGTTGTCCGGGTTAGAGTCTAGGTTGCGGGTAGAGGCCGCCAGCTCACTGAGTAACATTAGGTTACTCATCCAACTCCGTTGTCCTTTTTGCAGGTCGCTTTAGGTAAGGATGATCGGATAGCTTGGTGCTGGACGTTAGGACCGCCGGTGTAGATTTTCATGCCTTTTGTAAACGGTATTGTGGATTTGTGTTTAGTTGACTCGATTTGGCATTAGGCCGGGACCGGTCTCGAATTATATCAATGTATGGATATTTCTCGAATCAATAAAGTAATTGTTTTATATGCGCTTCATGAGTACTCTGATATTTGACTAGTCCGGTCTAACACAACGTTAGGTCGTAGTACGGGTTGAAAAGCCTTAGGCCTCGATCTAACGGAAAACGCTAACTCTAGGTACGGGTTGCAAAGCCTTGTGCCTTGACGCAGTGGGACGAGTTAGTGGATGAACTGGTCTAGGTCGTGGAGTAAATCTTGTGACTCTGACCGGATCGTCCCTAACCCGTCACGTAGCGCTTCCGGACCATGGTGTTGGGTTGGACGGTCAGTCATGTTCTTGTTTGATTGTTGGCTGGCCGGTTGGCTCATTTATCTCCAACCCTTGGTGTGGGTCGTCCGTCGGTCATGTTCTTGTTTGATTGTTGGCCGGTGGGTCGACCTATGCTTAGGACGGTTCGGGGGTGTTACAACGTGGGCTATCTGTTCAGTACACACAGGACGTTTGTGGGTGTCCGCCAGCACACACAGGACGTCTGTGGCTGTCCGTCAGCACACACAGGACGTCCGTGGCTGTCCGTGGACGTCCCGTGGACGGTTTGGGAGATTTTGGCCCACGTGGGCTGTCTGTTCAGTACACAGAAGACGTCTGTAGGTTTCCGCCAGCACACACAGGACGTCCGTGGCTGTCTGTGGCTGTCCGTCAGCACACACAGGATGTCCTTGGCTATCCGTTTGTGTCCATGTGTTTCCTGCAGCACACACAGGGTGTCCGTGGCTGTCCATCAGTACATATAGCAGCACGCTGGTCCTTGGACTCAGCACGCTGGCCCTTCCCGTGGACTGTTTGGGTGATTTTGGCCCACGTGGGCTGTCTGTTCAGTACACACAGGACGTCAGTGGGTATCCGCCAGCACACACAGGACGTCTGTGGCTGTCCGTGGCTGTCCGTCAGGACACACAGGACGTCTGTGGCTATCCGTGTGTGTTCGTGTGTGTCCTTCAGCACACACAGGACTTCCGTGGCTGTCCATCAGTACACATATCAGCACGCTGGTCTTTGGACTCAGCACGCTGGCCTTTCCCGTGGACTGTTTGGGTGATTTTGGCCCACGTGGGCTGTCTGTTCAGTACACACAGGACGTCCGTGAGTGTCCGCCAGCACACACATGACGTCTGTGGCTGTCCATGGCTGTCCGTCAGCACACACAGGACGTCCGTGGCTATCCGTGCGAGTCCGTGTGTGTCTGTATGTGTCCGTCAGCACACACAGGATGTCCGTGGCTGTCCATCAGTACACATATCAGCACGCTGGTCTTTGGACTCAGCATGCTGGCCCTTCCCGTGGACTGTTCGGGTGATATTGGCCCACACGGGCTGTCTTTTCAGTACACACAAGACGTCTGTGGGTGTCCGTCAGAACACACTAGACGTCTGTGTGTGTCCGTCAGCACACGCAGGACGTCTTTGGCTGTCCGTGTGTGTCTGTGTGGGTCCGTCAGCACACACAGGACGTCCGTGGCTGTCCATCAGTACACATATCAGCACGTTGGTCCTTGGACTCAGCACGCTGACCCTTCCCGTGGTCTGTTCGGGTGATTTTGGCCCATGTGGGCTGTCTGTTCAGTACACACAGGACATCTGTGGGTGTCCACCAGCACACACAGGACAGCCGTTGCTGTCCTTGTGTGTCCGTCAGCAAACACAGGACGTCCGTGGCTGTCCATCAGTACACATATCAGCACGCTGGTCCTTGGACTAAGCACGCTGGCCCTTCCCGTGGACTGTTCGGGTGATTTTGGCCCACGTGGGCTGTCTGTTCAGTACACACAGGACGTCCGTGTGTGTCCGTCAGCACACAAGGACGTCCGTGTGTGTCCGTCAGCACACACAAGACGTCTGTGGCTGTCCTTCAGCACACACAGGACATTCGTAGCTGTCCGTCAGCGCACACAGCACATCCGTGGCTGTCCATAAGTACACATATCAGGACGTTTGTCCTTGGACTCAGCATGCTGGCCCTTCCCGTGGACTGTTTGGGATATTTTAGCCGACGTGGGCTGTCTGTTCAGTACACACAGGACTTCCGTGGGTGTCCGCCAGCACACACAGGACGTCTGTGGCTGTCCGTCAGCACACACAGGATGTCCGTGGCTATCCGTGTGTGTCCATGTGTGTCCATCAGCACAAACAGGATGTCCGTGGCTGTCAATCAGTACACATATCAGCACGCTGGTCCTTGGACTCAGCACGCTGGCCCTTCCCGTGGACTGTTTGGGTGATTTTGGACCACGTGGGCTATCTGTTCAGTGCACACAGGACGTTTGTGGGTGTCCGCCAGGACACACATGACGTCTGTGGCTGTCCGTGTGAGTCCGTGTGAGTCCGTGTGTGTTTGTGTGTGTCCGTCAGCACACACAGGACGTCCGTGGCTGTCCGTGTGTGTCCGTTTGTGTCCGTCAGCACACACAGGACGTCCGTGGCTGTCCATTAGTACACATATCAGCACGTTGGTCCTTGGACTCAGCACGCTGACACTTCCCGTGGACTGTTATACACAGGACGTCTGTGTGTGTCCGTCAGCACACACAGGACGTCCGTGTGTGTTCGTCAGCACACACAGGACGTCTGTGGCTGTCCGTCAGCACACACAGGGCGTCCGTGGCTGTCCGTGTGTGTCCATGTGTTTCCGTCAGCACACACAGGACGTTCGTGGCTGTCCGGGTGAGTCCGTGTGTGTCCATGTGTGTCCGTCAGCACACACAGGATGTCCATGGCTGTCCATCAGTACACTTATCAGCACGCTGGTCCTTGGTCTCAGCACGCTGGCCCATCCCGTGGACTGTTCGGGTGATTTTGGCCCACATGGGCTGTCCCGTCAGCACACACAGGACATCTGTGTGTGTCCGTCAGTACACACAGGACGTCCGTGGCTGTCCGTCAGCACACAGGATGTCTGTGGCTGTCCGTGTGTGTCCATGTGTGTCCTTCAGCACACACAGGACTTCCGTGGCTGTCCATCAGTACACATATCAGCACGTTGGTCCTTGGACTCAGCACGCTGGCCCTTCCAGTGGACTGTTTGGGTGATTTTGGCCCACGTGGGCTGTCTGTTCAGTACACACAGGACGTCCATGGGTGTCCGCCAGCACACACAGGACGTCTATGGCTGTTCGTGGCTGTCCATCAGAACACACAGGACATCAGTGGTTGTCCGTGTGTGTCCGTGTGTGTCCGTCAGCACACACAGGATGCCCGTGTGTGTCCGTCAGCACACACAGGATATCCGTGTGTGTCTGTCAGCACACACAGGATGTCTGTGGCTGTCCATCCGTACACATATCAGCACGCTGGTCCTTGGACTCAGCACGCTGGCCCTTCCCGTGGACTGTTCGGGTGATTTTCGCCCACGTGGGCTGTCTTTTCAGTACACACAGGACGTCTGTGGGTGTCCGTCAGAACACACAGGACGTCCATGTGTGTCTGTCAGCACACACAGGACGTTCGTGGCTGTCCGTGTGTGTCTTGTGTGTCCGTCAACACACACAGGACGTCTGTGGCTGTCAATCAGTACACATATCAGCACGTTGTGTAACGCCCAAATCCGGCCTCTCGACAAGACTGAACCCGTTTGCTACTTAATCAATTTCTTTGCTTGTTTGATTCCTTTTAAGTCTTTCATTTACTAAGTCATGTTCGAATTTCAGGTTCTAAAACAATTGAACAGATAGCACAGCAGAATATAAATGTGTATAAAATGTATTACTTAGAAACATGAGATCCAACACACAACTTCTTAATCGTTTCATAGACAATCACTAGTTCGTCCCTAGTATCATCTAACCACACGTTACACAGCCTCTCATTGACCGAGCCTTCACGGCTCCTTGGCCTGACCAGAACCATCCTTAGTTCCTGAAATCACAACCAGGTAAGCATTAATCATAACCGAGAATAGGACTGGTCGATCCTACAATGCTTGGCTTGGTTCCTAGAACATAGATAAACCTCGGACAATATACTTATAAAAAGAGATGAACCTGCCTACAATTCATTCAACCAACCACCCCTTGACTTAGAATCAGATAGACAGCCCAGAATAGATAAACAGAACACACAAACAGTCCGGATCATCCCGAAAACCAATCCGTCAATCCGGATAAAATCTAGGTGCGACCGGCCTAGATAAAGTCTGGCTCAATGGCCCAACGGACTTCCTTACCTGATCCGGCCTTGGGCCTGGATCCAACAGCCGAGTAAGCCTCACGCCCAATCCGGTTAGGCCAATCGCCTATCGGACCTTGCGACTCTTACCCTGGCCTGGATGGACCGTGTACTTGTCTCAACGGACAAGATATGGTCTGATCCCTAAGGAACGGACACGACCTGTCTCAACAGGCACCGCTTGGAACATGCACCCCTTCGGCCCTTGGTACCTCTTGTTCCTCGTACCACTTGGCGTCCGTAACCCTTGTGATAGACCGCAGTCCACGGATCAGTACATGGAGCCGAACCAGCCTGGAGATCAGAACGTTCTGAACATTTCAACCGAGGTTCATGTTTTTCACCGTACCGGACAGATTGACTGTGCAGTGTACTGGACAGTCATGCATATGTCCGGCAAGGAGCTTTGGCTTTCAACCGAGGTTCATGTTTTTCACCGTACTTGAGGAGTTGCTTGAGAAGGGGTTCATACGCCCTAGTGTATCACCTTGGGGAGCACCAGTCCTATTTGTTAAGAAAAAGGATGGTAGCTTTAGGTTGTGCATTGACTATAGGGGTTTGAACAGGGTGACTGTGAAGAACAAGTACCCTTTACCCAGGATTGATGAGTTGTTGGATCAACTCCGTGGAGCCAAGTGGTTCTCCAAGATTGACCTGGCCTCTGGGTATCATCAGATCCCCATTGCACCAGATGATGTGAGGAAGACAGCGTTCCGAACTAGGTATGGTCACTATGAGTTTGTGGTTATGCCGTTCGGACTGACCAATGCATCTGCTACATTCATGAAGATGATGAACGGCATCTTCAGGGAATACTTGGACGAGTTTGTGATCATCTTCATTGATGATATACTCGTGTATTCCAAGACAAAGGAGGACCATGAAAGACACCTTAGGGCGGTGTTGGGCCGCTTGAGAGAACAGAAGCTCTTTGCTAAGCTAAGCTAAGCAAGTGTAGCTTCTGGCAGAAGAGCATTGGGTTCCTTGGACATGTGGTGTCTGATAAAGGAGTCTCAGTGGATCAAGATAAGATCAAATGTATCCAGGAATGGCCACAGCCAAAGAATGCTACGGAAGTGAGAAGCTTCTTAGGGTTGGCTGGTTATTACAGGAAATATGTCAAGGGGTTCTCGAGCATAGCTCAACCTATGACTAAGCTGACAGGCAAGGACGTGAGGTTCACATGGTCTGAGGAGTGTGCGAAAAGTTTTGCAGCACTCAAGAACATCTTGACTAATGCACCTGTCCTGGTGTTGCCTGAGGCTGATCAGCCTTATGTGGTGTATACGGATGCATCCATAACTGGTCTTGGTTGTGTTTTGACACAACATGGGAAGGTGATAGCCTATGCTTCCCGACAGCTAAGGAAGCATGAGGGTAACTATCCGACCCATGATTTGGAGATGGCTGCAGTAGTATTTGCATTAAAGATATGGAGATCATATCTTTATGGTGCCAGGGTGCAAATACTCACAGACCATAAGAGCTTGAAGTACATATTCACTCAGCCTGAGTTAAACTTATGGCAGAGGAGATGGATGGAGTTTGTTGCAGATTATGATCTGGACATAGCTTATCATCCTGGGAAAGCTAACCTAGTGGCTGATGCTTTGAGCCGCAGAAGGGCTGAAGTGTCATCTGAGAGGGAGGCGGATGAACTGGAAGGGATGATCAGGTCCTTGAACCTCAACACCTTGGTTGGTTCAGATGAGCCATTGGGGTTGGAGGCGGTGAACCAGGCTGATCTCCTGACCAGGATCAGGCAAGCTCAGGGCCTGGATGAAAATCTAAAGAAGGTAGCCGCCAATGACAAGACTGAGTACCAGACAACTGACAATGGTACCATCTTGGTCAATGGGAGGGTCAGTGTTCCTAATGATAAGGAACTCAAAGAAGAGATTATGAGACAGGCTCATAAGTCTAAGTTTTCAGTTCATCCTGGACTGAACAAAATGTATAGGGATCTGAAAAGGTACTACCATTGGGTGAGGATGAAATTTATTGTTGCAGAGTGGGTGGCTAAGTGTCCCACTTGTCAACTGGTGAAGGCAGAACATCAGGTTCCCAGTGGTCTACTTCAGAACCTACCCATACCAGAATGGAAATGGGATTATATCACAATGGATTTTGTGACTGGGTTTCCCACGACCAGGAATAAGAAAGATGCGGTATGGGTTGTGGTTGATCGGCTGACCAAGTCGGCTCATTTCCTGCCCATCAAGAAAGGGGATGGGGTCGACAGGATTGTGCAAGTGTACCTAGACGAGATAGTGAGGTTGCATGGTGTTCCAGCAAGCATTGTCTCGGACAGGGATCCAAGATTTACATCTTATTTCTGGCAGGCTTTCCAAAAGGCCTTGGGAACCAGAGTGAATATGAGCACATCTTATCATCCTCAAATGGATGGGCAGTCTGAAAGGACAATCCAAACCTTGGAGGATATGCTAAGGGCATGTGTGTTAGACTGGGGAGAGTCTTGGGAAAAACACTTACCCGTAGTGGAGTTTGCTTATAACAACAGCTTCCATACAAGCATTGGTATGTCGCCATATGAGGCTTTGTATTGTAGGCCGTGCAGGACACCCCTATGCTGGACCCAAGTGGGGGAGCGTAGCATGTTGGGTCCTGAGATTGTAGAACAGACCACTGAAAGGATCAGGATGGTCAAAGAGAAGATGAAAGAGGCGCAGGACCGCCAAAAGAGCTATGCAGACAAGCGTAGGAAACATCTTGAGTTTGAGGTCAATGACCTGGTGTATCTCAAGATGATTACCTTTAAGGGTAGGACCAGGGTTTCTGGACGAAAGAAACTGGATCCTAGGTACTTGGGTCCATTCAGGATCATAGAGAGAGTGGGTGCAGTGGCATACAAGTTGGACTTGCCATCAGCAATGGATGCATACCACAATGTGTTCCATGTATCCCAACTCCGGAAATGCTTGTCTGAACAAGACGTTGTCTTGCCCGAGATTCCTGCTGACCTTGGTAAAGACCTGGCTTTGGAAACCTTGCCGGTTCGGATTGTGGATCGGTCAGAGAAAGCTATGAGAAAGAAGACAGTCCCCATGATCAAAGTGGTGTGGGATTACAATGGTAAAGACCTCATCACTTGGGAAACAGAAGCAAAAATGAAAGCTATGTATCCGGATTGGTACAGACAATTTCTTCCTGAGGAAACACTTGACATGGATTCGAGGACGAATCCCAAGTTAGTGGGGGAGACTTGTCATGTCCCCGATCCTAGATAGGATCGCCCGGACGGGCCATGGTGCGGGGAGATGCACCAGTCAGGTCATTAGACCTTGAGACAAGCGTATCATGGCCCTGAATGAAGGTTAAGGGCATCAGTCAGCTGAGACTTAACCAGGATACAATGGAAACAAGGGTAAAGGAGCGGGGTGGGTGTTTAGGCAGCTGGACGAGTGTTGGTTTGAGTTCAATCAGCTCGGTTCAGCTGGTATTCAGTTTACCATGATCTGTTCAGCTCACAGGAGCTGGTAGACTAGCTCACTCAGCTGGGAACAGCTGGAGGTCAGCTCAATCCGGTGAATGGTGCGTTCTGGTTCGGATCAGTGTGGGCGAGTGCGGGACGGTTACTGGGTGAGCCGATGGTCCGGGTCCGGGTGCAGGACGGTTCAACCAAATGGGTCTTAGGCTTGGGACAGGGAGTGGGCAAGCTTCCAGAGTGTGAGCTGAGGCTCAGTGATCGTTTTGCCAAAGGAAGAAAAGGGGAGAAACCGCCAATGGGCGGTTATGGGACGGTTTTGGGAAGAAGGGATGTGATTTTTCGTAACTGTTTGCCCAGGCGGTTAAGGACAGTTTAAATCGTCTTCTCCCTCTCATTTCAGCCATTCTGGTCGAGTTTTACTCAATTTGACACAGAGAGAAACACAGAGAAATTTCAAGAGAGAAAGAGAGACACAAACCTTGGATTGGCCGATTTGATCCAAGAGATTGTTCTTGAGTGTTCCTGGTGTGTTTGGGCGTGTGATCAAGAGAATGGATTTGAGGCAGAAAGACAAGGAGAAGGCAAAGGAGAAAGAGAAGGAAGACGCCCCTTGAGACCGAACTCCTAAGGTGAGAGGTGTGGCCAAGAGTAACCGGACAAGGCCGCGGATGATGGCCGTGTGAGCCTGGCCGGTTTGGATCGATTGGCCACTCCTTACTCTGACTTCTTCTACTCTGTTTCTTCATATATGTTGTGCTATGGATTGTTTTATGATGTTACAGGGAAGGATCCATTGATCTTAAGGCCTTGGCCTGATCAAATTCCCATGAAAGTCCCTTGTTCTTGTGTGGGCTGTTCATGGCCGAGATCACTATGATCTGAGCCGATTCTTATGAATCTGATTATGGGAATATTTTTCTTCTGAATTATCATGAGTTTTCATGAATTTTATTTGGTATTTGGATCTCTTTTTAGAGGGGTCAGATTTGACATTTTTGATGATTGTTCTTGACTAGATTGGATCCGACCATGCACTGTGATTTGATTCTTGTTTTGTAATCTAACCTTGTGATTGTGTGTTTGTTTGTGTTGGATCCAGGACCAGAAATGGACCGTGGTAAGGGAAAAGCACCATGAGGACCGCGCCCATGGGAAGATGTGTGGTGATTGGGTTGATTCTGAAAATTGTGTGATTATTGTAGCCTATTGTGCAACTTGTGAACTTATGCGATTCTAGTGTGTAATCTATTTATTAGGATGATGAATGATGTATGAACCTTGGTTAATATCTATGAAATATCTATTTGCATTAGTTGTTGCTTGATTGTTTGTGTGAATGTTGGAACCTCAAAACTCTGATAAAGACTTAGAATTATTTAACACTTGAACTTGAATATGAAAGCTGGAACTGGTTGCATTGTTTGGTGAGGCCGCGGTCTGGTTGGATTGAGGAATCCAGGATCGGGTCTTACAGTGACACTTACTTGGGCGAGCTAGATGAGCTGAGTGAGTTAAGTGACACTACTCTGGAGCTGGATGAGAGCTAAATGACACTAGTTTGGAGCTGAATGAGCTAAGTAAAACTGAAGATGGAGCTGGTTCAGCCGCTGGGCGAAATGGGCCTTTTCAGCCCAAAGAAAAGTTCATAAAAAGTTCATTATGGGATTGTTTCTTTCCAAATTCGACCAGCCCTTTCCTCAGTCCATTTCAAGCACATTCTCATCAAGAATACCAAGAGGGAGTCAGCAAGGAAGTCTTGGTCGTGCTTGGGAAAAAGAATTCAACAAAAATCATTAATTTTGGTCTTTAGTCAAAGTCTTCATTTCTAGTTTCTATGTCTTGTTTTTAGCACATTCTTCTTTGGATCTCTAGAACTTGTAATCCTATAAATAAAGCCTAAGAGCCACGAAATAATAGAGATTGTTTTTCCTTTTTTATGAGTTTCTCTCATTGTTCTTTGTTTAGAACACTTCTTAGTTTCTTGGTGAGGTTATCTCCAAGTTTCGATCTTTCTTTTGTTGGACCGGTGCGTCACATCCGGCAACGATCGAAGTCTGGTAGTATCTTTGGGCTATTCCGCAACCCTTAGTGTCACCCCTCGATCCATCAGTTGTCAACCCTCTCGGATCTGAGTTCATATCAACCTTACCTAAAGAGTGATCCATATTTTGGTTATATCACCTTGGTTACTTACACCCTTTGGTAACTCACAACCCTTGGTAACTCGTGACCTTTTGCCACTCGTGACCTTTGGCCACTCGTGCCTCTTGGGACATGCCCAACCGTTTAGCCCCAACCGCCCAGTCTATGGTGTAATTCGAACCGACCGTCTAACCGACCAGTGTCTAGGTTAGTGGTTTGGTTATGTCCGGCCAAGTCTAGGACGTGTCCCTTGGACCGAACCAACACAACCCTTCGTGCATAATCAAAAAGAAGAGAAAGGAACCGAATAGAAACAAGAAGAGGAGAAGTGGTCAGCTCTAATGAGCCGTCCAGAGCCACGGTGCGGTCACAAGGACCGTCCGTTCGGACTGATGCGGCCAAAGCCCACCACTTACCTTCTGAACCAGGTCAGGGTTCTCCAGGCTCTTCTCCTGCTCTCGGTCTCCCATACTTGATCGGAGGTTGCTTCACAAACGATCAGATCGCCGGAAACCTAACCACCACACAATCGGCCTTGCTTTGGCCGGAAACTCTCTCTCTCTTTCTTTCTCTCTCTCTACGATTTCTCTATGTATTTTTTACTCTGTATTGGATGAATGAAATCGACAGGGAGGACCCCATATTTATAGAAAATGAGGTGGAAGTCTTGCCCCACGAACAGGCATGACTGGCCAGCGGATGGGCACAATCGGCCAAGGGTTACACCCTCTCGGCCGCATGCATCCCTTCGCCAATACCGCATGGGTTTGAGTCGGACAGAGGCCCAAAGCCTTACCCAACCCTTCTGGACATAGCCCACGGCCTTGTCCCAAGCCCAAACGGTCCATGACCACGGCCTTGTCACTGGCCCGGACCTGGACCATCGGACCGAAACCCAAACAGTCCATCCAGCTGAGATGAGCTGACCCCCAGCTGCCTCAGCTGAGTGAGCTAGCCGTCCAGCTAGTGGAGCTTACCTTGTAGTGGACGAGCTGGAATGAGCTTAACCTAACTCCGTTGAGCTGGTCGAGCTACCCGTTCCATCCGTCCAGCTACCGTCTTGCTCGGTCTAGCTGACTCTCGACTTGCATAAGGTTAAGTCTAAGTTTCCTTATGTCTTTAACCTTCTTATCCGGCCATGGAACGCTTGCCTTGATGTCCTAAGACTGGCTAGTACGATTCCTCAAACCGTCACCGTCCCAATGATCCTATTCAGGATCCGAAATGTTACAAGTCTCCCCCACTAGTAATGGATTCGTCCTCGAATCCGAGTCATGTGTTTCATCCAACACAAACTGGTCAAACCAATTTGGAAACTCGGCCTTCATCCTGGCCTCCATCTCCGAAGTGGTCTCTTCTCGACCATTACAATCCCAAATGACCTTGACCATCTGGATTTTTTCTTTCTCATTGCATTTTCCATCCTATCTACGATCCGAACCGGCCTTGTTTCCAAAGTTAGGTTCGTACCTAGATCAGATAGTATTTCTGGTACTAAGACATCCTGATCCGTCAAGCACTTCCGGAGTTGGGAGACATGGAATACATTATGGAAGGCTTCCATCTCAGATGGTAAGTCCAACTTGTATGCCACACTACCCACTCGTTCTATGACTCTGAACGGGCCTAGGTATCTTGGATCCAATTTCCTTCTACCAGAAATTCGCACTCTACCTGTAAAGGTAATCATTTTGAGATAGACCATATCACCCACTGCAAACTCCAGTTCTTTCCTTCGTTTGTCAGTGTAGTGTTTTTGTCTGTCCTGTGCAGCCCTCATCTTGTCCCGCACAGACTTGATCTTCTCCGTGGTTTCTTCCACGATCTCGGGGCCTATCATATTGCGCTCCCCACTTGGGTCCAACATATCGGTGTCCTTCATGGTCGCCCATACAAAGCTTCGTATGGCGACATGCCTATACTTGAGTG
>NW_022609957.1:0-61717 GCF_000309985.2 Brassica rapa | reverse complement strand
GAAGCTGTTATTGTAGGCGAACTCCACTAACGGCAAATGCCGTTCCCAGGAATCACCCCAATCGAGAACACATGCCCGAAGCATGTCCTCCAGCATCCGTATAGTTCTTTCCGACTGCCCATCCATTTGGGGATGATAAGCCGTACTCATGTTCACTCTTGTTCCTAGAGCTTTTTGAAAAGCTTGCCAGATGTGAGAAGTGAACCTCGAATCTCTATCCGAAACTATACTCGAGGGTACTCCGTGTAGCCTCACAATCTCGTCAATGTACTTACTCATAATCCGGTCGACTCCATCAGTCTTTTTAATGGCCAGGAAGTGGGCAGACTTGGTCAGTCGATCCACAATTACCCAGACAGCATCATTCCTATTCCTGGTCGTGGGAAATCCGGTCACGAAGTCCATCGTGATGTGATCCCACTTCCATTCTGGAATAGGTAGGCTCTGAAGCAGTCCACTCGGAACTTGTTGTTCGGCCTTGACGAGTTGACAAGTAGGACATTTGGCCACCGATTCTGTCACATCGACCTTCATCCGTATCCAACGATAGTACTGTCTGAGATTGTGATACATCTTGGTCACTCCAGGATGGATCGAGAATCTAGACTTGTGAGCTTCTCTAAGGATCTCGTCCTTCAAACTCCTATCATTGGGTACGCTGATCCGACCATGAACTAAGATCGTACCGTCCTTGGCGATTATATACTCAGTCGGGTCGTTCCGAGCGACCGTCTTCAGGTTCTCGTCCTGATCTTGGGCCGCACGGATCCGGGTAAGCAGGTCGGCTCTATTCACTGCCTCTAAACCCCGTGGTCCGTCCGTCCCGTTCAAAGCATTTAAACGGACAAAACATCCTGCCTCATCCGGCTTGTCCGTTCTGCTACCGGCAGCAACACCTTCTCGTTTCCGGCTCAAGGCGTCAGCCACAAGGTTAGCCTTGCCCGGATACTAAGTGATGTCTAGGTCGTAGTCGGCCACGAACTCCATCCACATCCTCTGCCTTAAGTTCAACTCAGGCTGGGTGAATATATACTTCAGGCTTTTATGGTCCGTAAGTATCTGGACTTTGGCCTCATATAAATATGATCGCCAAATCTTTAAGGCGAATACTACCGCAGCCATTTCAAGGTCATGGGTGGGGTAGTTTCCCTCATGTTTCTTCAGCTGCCTAGACGCCTAAGCAATGACCTTCCCATGTTGGGTCAACACGTAA
This sequence comes from Brassica rapa, assembly GCF_000309985.2. Classification (NCBI taxonomy): domain Eukaryota; kingdom Viridiplantae; phylum Streptophyta; class Magnoliopsida; order Brassicales; family Brassicaceae; genus Brassica; species Brassica rapa. The sequence goes on along the minus strand of NW_022609957.1, from coordinate 60,504 downwards.
CCGAGTCCAGTGATGGACGTATCCGTCTAGACTACATATGGTTGGTCTGCCTCCCGGAGAGCCTGGACGGGTGCGCTAGTCAGCATATCCTTAAGTGCGGAGAAACATCTCATACACTCTTTGGACCATGTGAACTTAACCATATATACGCCTGAGATCCCTAGTTAACCATATATACGCCTGAGATCCCTAGTTAACCATATATACGCCTGAGATCAATACTCATGTAGTGTTAGACACTTAGACTATGCAAGTATCATTAATCGATCGACCAACAATCAAACAAGAACATGATCGGCCAACCAATGATACCGCATAGCTTTAATATCCACCACCCTTCACAAGCAATCACTCAAACACATACAGGCCAACGTCAGGCCTACACTAACGAAATACACATCAAGCCTAATCTGGTACCTAAACCAGACTTAGGACTTAATGTCATAACCTGCAAGCAAATCAATCAACTACAATCACAATAATAACTATGAGTATCACGACTCGATCTAACTAGTAACACCGTATATCTGTGCTACACTGACTCGAGGGTTCCATAACCCTCTACGACACTCTAACACAACACAACACACTACCCCGGGAAATGGTGACTTAGTGTTCATCCTCTCTATCGGCAATATCCTATCTTCCTACCACAAAGGCCAGAAGAAGGAACTTTCAACCGACCGCGGCCCACAGTCCTTCGGGTCACCGCGCGACAGCCCACAGTCCTTCGGGTCACTGCCACATTACACCGTCGTGTAATAACTCAGCCCTAGGCCATGATCCCGTCTCTCTGAGTCTTCCCGATCCAACGCATAAGGGGTTTCCTTAAACCTGCTGGGTACGAGGCTGAGGAAACACTAATCACCCCTAAACAAGCCTAGTATGGACGAGTTACGCTCATACTGTCGGCTACAACACACTAATCCTAATAAGACCAGGACTCCTACCACAAACTTAAATACATTAAGGAGTCTACGACACTAACACCAGTACTCGTAGTCCAGCCTATATGGCATAGAATTCGTAGTACTAAACTCGACACGGAAGGAAATCGGCCTATATGGCCTAAGATCTCCTGAACAATACCATCCTTGCACAACAACAATCACTACCAAACCAAGCATTCAATAGTCCTAATATCCCTAAGGCAGGTCTCTCCATTACTAAACTACCCATAAATAAATAAAGGAAAACATGCATCTCAATCCTAACAATTCAGCTACGCCATAATTTATCATACTATACCGGTTAATGCATCATTCATCCTAGTCCTAGTCAGGTTATAACTCAGTCTTAATTCCATTATATCTCAGCTTAGCCCATGCTAAACTGAGTCCAATTCATAAATAAAATAACCCTAGGACTCTATCATGCATCAGTGTGATATTACTACTCTATATGCAACTCGATCTATCCTAAGTTCCAAGTGGAACTCAAACAAACCAACTCACAGTGTTCTTGCAGCTGGTTGATCGGAGAGAGCCTAGCCAAAACCCAATGCCTCTGTCTTTAATGGACTGGTATGGACGAATCAGGACTTGGACAGAACCTCCTCGGACTTCTGGTTCTTCTTCTCGGACTTTCGGTAGAACAATGGCTCTTAAAAATGCTCTAACTTCTTCAAACAGCTCCAAATCCTTCACTTCCTTTTTCTACTTCACTTTCTCTCTCTAGCCCAAGTTTTAGAGTGATGTTTGAGTGTGTGGAATGAATGAAACGAGCTGGGGGAGCTGGGTTTATATAGATATGGCCAACCATTGAAATGGTGCCACTCCATCGCCTGTGTGTCGTCCCACATGCTTCCGGTCGCATGCGCGGCGACACACGGGCGTCCAAATGTCACCATGCATGACTCCTCTGCATGCCAGAAGCCAGCACCACGTCCAGATGTCATTCAGCATGGCTGGAGCTCATGCATCGCGACACACGGGCCTCTGGGTGTCAAGACGATGCCATGTCGTGCTTTGGGTGTCATGCTGCATGTGAGGCTTCATCCTGCGGAGACATGTCGTGCTACGGAGACACTAAGATGCTTGGATGAAGGACAGCACGTCCCGATGCCTCAGATAGGGCCACCTCGAGCTTCCCGGTTGATTTGTGCGATTTTGGTCTTTCTGGTGAATTTTCGTCCCGCGATCAATCCCGAATATTTTTCTGCTCCCGTTCTGATTCTCTAAATATTTTTAATAAACTCCAGATGAATACTGAGATCCTCTAAAAATATTTCCCGAGCCTCTGGCTTCTTCCAATAATTTCGAAAAACCCAAATTAGGGTTTTCGACCAACTTTGGGTTTTCCCGTCGTGCTTGCTTCCCGTCCTGCTTACTCCCGTCATGCTTCCAAATTATAATATATCTGAAATAATATTCTGATGATAGATGTGAAGTTTCGCGGAAAACTTAGTGGCTAAGAAACGTCGGGTTTCTGAAACGTCGAGCTTCTAAACCGTCGTGCTTCCAAATATGTGATTCTTCCAAAATCTTCGTCTGATCAATCTAAGACTCTTCTAAGAAAGGTAGAGCAGCTTAATATGTCTCATGGTTCACTCACGATCCATTCTTCGACCACATCCTACTTCAAACTTCTCGGTTGGCCCGTACCGCCCGCGGTTCGATCATCAAGTTGATGCTCGACCAATCTTCTGTCTTCTCCGAACCATGTTAAGTTTTGTGTGATCAAAACTCAACATTACTCCAAATATGTAATCTCCCAAAAGCTTGGCTCCAGATTCTGACTTTCCCTTGCTCGACCATTTTATCCCGAAGGGCGGGTTATCACATTCTTTCCCCCTTAGTAGAATTCGTCCTCGAATTCTTAGTTGTCCAATGGCTCAGCTTCACGACATGTTCATCCCCTTGATGAAAATTTCTCCTTGGATCACTTGTCTCGCGGTCTTGATCACTTGATGTGCTTCTTTATCGGTTTGCCCTTGGTTTCCTCCTTTCGGTTTCTCTGGTCTCCACCCAAACTTCTGGTTCTGAACTCACTCCGTCTTGATACATCTCAAAGCATTCCTTTAGTCTTGAATCCGTCCTTCACTTCTTGATTTCCCATGCTTCACTCATTCTTAACTCATCTCCATATCGCTTCACTCTCATGCTGAATTCATCTTCATATTGCTTCACCGTATCTACTGCTCTCCCATGAGTCTCCTTCTCAAAGTTGCCACAAAACTCTTCACTTGATGAATACTGAATCGTCTTCTTGCATTTACTCTGCCATAACGCGCACCATCTTTGCTTCTGATCACTGAAACCTTTCTTTTCCCAAAACTGATGAAGTCCTTTCTCAACGAAGTCTTGCTCATACTTGTCCAGTCCATACCACTGTGCAGTCCCTCTGAATCTCTCTCTCTTCACTTTGGGTTTTTAGCCTTGAACTCTTTTCACTTTAAGGTTTCCATTCCTTAAAGTTCCGATCAACGAACACACAAGCTGCAACTCAAAAGAACACTTCACATGCAAGTTAGTAGACAATTAATCAAATAATCTACTAACCCAGCAAATACTAACAATTCAACCTAAACGCAATTCTAACCAGAAACCTAACAGTTCTACCCAAGCAACCTAACAGTTCTAGATTCCACTATCTCAATCCTAATTCCTAAAACCACAAATCCTATCGCTGGACGTGACCGGTTTCCCTAGTGCCTTTTGTGACTCAATTTGATTCGATAAATATTTAAAACCGATTAAATCATGAGTTCTGGAAGCATGGACGAAACCATGCTCTGATATCACCTCTGTAACACCCCCGAACCGTCCTAAGCATAGGTCGACCCACCGGCCAACAATCAAACAAGAACATGACCGACGGACGACCCACACCAAGTGTTGGAGATGAAAGGCCAACCGGCCAGCCAACAATCAAACAAGAACATGACTGACCGTCCAACCCAGCACCATGGTCCGGAAGCGCTACGTGACGGGCTAGGGACAATCCGGTCAGAGTCACAAACTTTACTCCATGACCTAGACCAGTTCATCCACTAACTCGTCCCGCTGCGTCAAGGCATAAGGCTTTGCAACCCGTACCTAGAGTTAGCGTTTTCCGTTAGATCAAGGCCTAAGGCTTTTCAACCCGTACCTCGACCTAACGTTGTGTTAGACCGGACTAGTCAAATATCAGAGTACTCATGAAGCGCATATAAAACAATTACTTTTATTGATTCAAGAAATATTCATACATTGAATAATTCAAGACTGGGCCCGGCCTAATGCCAAATCGAGTCAACATAACACAATTCACAATACCGTTTACAAAAGGCATGAAAATCTACACCGGCGGTCCTAACGTCCAGCACCAAGCTATCCGATCATCCTTACCTAAAGCGACCTGCAAAAAGGACAACGGAGTTGGATGAGTAATCTAGTATTACTCAGTGAGCTGGCGGCCTCTACCCGCAACCTAGACTCTACCCAGACAACCCAAAATAACAATCAATCTAGCCCTAGCATGCAATAAAAGCTAAGGCTAAGCAAACCGTTACTAAGTTAGACTTGGCCTCCTGCCATGATCTGGCTTCAAGTAATGGGAACCTGCATTAAAACAAGTCAACAAACAATCCCTAGTTAACCATATATACGCCTGAGATCAATACTCATGTAGTGTTAGACACTTAGACTATGCAAGTATCATTAATCGATCGACCAACAATCAAACAAGAACATGATCGGCCAACCAATGATACCGCATAGCTTTAATATCCACCACCCTTCACAAGCAATCACTCAAACACATACAGGCCAACGTCAGGCCTACACTAACGAAATACACATCAAGCCTAATCTGGTACCTAAACCAGACATAGGACTTAATGTCATAACCTGCAAGCAAATCAATCAACCACAATCACAATAATAACTATGAGTATCACGACTCGATCTAACTAGTAACACCGTAAATCTGTGCTACACTGACTCGAGGGTTCCATAACCCTCTACGACACTCTAACACAACACAACACACTACCCCGTGAAATGGTGACTTAGTGTTCATCCTCTCTATCGGCAATATCCTATCTTCCTACCACAAAGGCCAGAAGAAGGAACTTTCAACCGACCGCAGCCCACAGTCCTTCGGGTCACCGCGCGACAGCCCACAGTCCTTCGGGTCACTGCCACATTACACCGTCGTGTAATAACTCAGCCCTAGGCCATGATCCCGTCTCTCTGAGTCTTCCCGATCCAACGCATAAGGGGTTTCCTTAAACCTGCTGGGTACGAGGCTGAGGAAACACTAATCACCCCTAAACAAGCCTAGTATGGACGAGTTACGCTCATACTGTCGGCTACAACACACTAATCCTAATAAGACCAGGACTCCTACCACAAACTTAAATACACTAAGGAGTCTACGACACTAACACCAGTACTCGTAGTCCAGCCTATATGGCATAGAATTCGTAGTACTAAACTCGACACGGAAGGAAATCGGCCTATATGGCCTAAGATCTCCTGAACAATACCATCCTTGCACAACAACAATCACTACCAAACCAAGCATTCAATAGTCCTAATATCTCTAAGGCAGGTCTCTCCATTACTAAACTACCCATAAATAAATAAAGGAAAACATGCATCTCAATCCTAACAATTCAGCTACGCCATAATTTATCATACTATACCGGTTAATGCATCATTCATCCTAGTCCTAGTCAGGTTATAACTCAGTCTTAATTCCATTATATCTCAGCTTAGCCCATGCTAAACTGAGTCCAATTCATAAATAAAAATAACCCTAGGACTCTATCATGCATCAGTGTGATATTACTACTCTATATGCAACTCGATCTATCCTAAGTTCCAAGTGGAACTCAAACAAACCAACTCACAGTGTTCTTGCAGCTGGTTGATCGGAGAGAGCCTAGCCAAAACCCAATGCCTCTGTCTTTAATGGACTGGTATGGACGAATCAGGACTTGGACAGAACCTCCTCGGACTTCTGGATCTTCTTCTCGGACTTTCGGTAGAACAATGGCTCTTGAAAATGCTCTAACTTCTTCAAAACAGCTCCAAATCCTTCACTTCCTTTTTCTATTTCACTTTCTCTCTCTAGCCCAAGTTTTAGAGTGATGTTTGAGTGTGTGGAATGAATGAAACGAGCTGGTGGAGCTGGGTTTATATAGATATGGCCAACCATTGAAATGGTGCCACTCCATCGCCTGTGTGTCGTCCCGCATGCTTCCGGTCGCATGCGCGGCGACACACGGGCGTCCAAATGTCACCATGCATGACTCCTCTGCATGCCAGAAGCCAGCACCACGTCCAGATGTCATTCAGCATGGCTGGAGCTCATGCATCGCGACACATGGGCCTCTGGGTGTCAAGACGATGCCATGTCGTGCTTTGGGTGTCATGCTGCATGTGAGGCTTCATCCTGCGGAGACATGTCGTGCTACGGAGACACTAAGATGCTTGGATGAAGGACAGCACGTCCCGATCCCTCAGATAGGGCCACCTCGAGCTTCCCGGTTGATTTGTGCGATTTCGGTCTTTCTGGTGAATTTTCGTCCCGCGATCAATCCCGAATATTTTTCCGCTCCCGTTCTGATTCTCTAAATATTTTTAATAAACTCCAGATGAATACTGAAATCCTCTAAAAATATTTCCCGAGCCTCCGGCTTCTTCCAATAATTTCGGAAAACCGAAATTAGGGTTTTCGACCAACTTTGGGTTTTCCCGTTGTGCTTGCTTCCCGTCCTGCTTACTCCCGTCATGCTTCCAAATTATAATATCTCTGAAATAATATTCTCATGATAGATGTGAAGTTTCGCGGAAAACTTAGTGGCTAAGAAACGTCGGGTTTCTGAAACGTCGAGCTTCTAAACCGTCGTGCTTCCAAAAATGTGATTCTTCCAAAATCTTCGTCTGATCAATCTAAGACTCTTCTAAGAAAGGTAGAGCAGCTTAATATGTTTCATGGTTCACTCACGATCCATTCTTCGACCACATCCTACTTCAAACTTCTCGGTTGGCCCGTACCGCCCGCGGTTTGATCATCAAGTTGATGCTCGACCAATCTTCTGTCTTCTCCGAACCATGTTAAGTTTTGTGTGACCAAAACTCAACATTACTCCAAATATGTAATCTCCCAAAAGCTTGGCTCCAGATTCTGACTTTCCCTTGCTCTACCATTTTATCCCGAAGGGCGGGTTATCACACTCACTATCCCAAAATTATCACCAGCATCCAGACAGAACAGACCCTTTCCGACCAGTCCCTGACTCACAAAACTATGTGTAGCCCCTGTGTCCAAAAGCACGTGGGTTTTTACCCCACCGATCATGAGGGTTCCTATCAGAGACCCCTATCAGAATCCCCTACTACTTGAATGTAACCATATTCTAGGTTCCAGACCAAGCATTACTACTTGAATGTAAAAATATAATATTAGAAATTACCAGAGATCAAATCAAAAGATCCGGAAGCAGTCCGTCCAGACCGGACCGGGCCATGGTGCGGGGAGACGCACCAGTCAGGTCATTAGACCTTGTAAAAATATAATATTAGAAATTACCAGAGATCAAATCAAAAGATCCGGAATGTCATGTCCCCGATCCTAGATAGGATCGGCCGGACGGGCCATGGTGCGGGGAGACGCACCAGTCAGGTCATTAGACCTTGAGACAAGCGTATCATGGCCCTGAATGAAGGTTAACGGCATCAGTCAGCTGAGACTTAACCAGGATATGATGGAAACAAGGGTAAAGGAGCTGGGTGAGTGTTTAGGCAGCTGGACGAGTGTTGGTTTGAGTTCAATCAGCCTCAGTTCAGCTGGTATTCAGTTCACCATGATCTGTTCAGCTCACAGGAGCTGGTGGAACTAGCTCACTCAGCTGGGAACAGCTGGAGGTCAGCTCAATCCGGTGAACGGTGCGTCCTGGTTCTGGATCAGTGTGGGCGAGTCCCGGACGGTTACTGGGCGAGCCGATGGTCGGGTGCAGGACGGTTCGACCAAATGGGTCTTAGGCTTGGGACAGGGAGCGGGCAAGCTCCCAGAGTGTGAGCTGAGGCTCAGTGATCGATTTGCCAAAGGAAGAAAAGGAGAAACCGCCAAGGGCGGTTATGGGACGGTTATGGGCGGTATGGGACGGTTTTGGGAAGAAGGGATGGGATTTTGGTAACTGTTCACCCAGGCGGTTGGGGACAGTTTAAATCGTCCTCTCTCTCTCATTTCTGATCATTCGGTCGTTTTTACTCATCCACACAGAGAGAAACACAGAGAAAATTCAAGAGAGAAAAGAGACAGAAACTTTGGATCGGCCGATTTGATCCAAGAGATTTTCTTGAGTGTTCCTGGTGTGTTTGGGCGTGTGATCAAGAGGATGGATTTGAGACAGAAAGACAAGGAGAAGGCAAAGGAGAAAGAGAAGGAAGTCGCCCCTGGAGACCGAACTCCTAAGGTGAGAGGTGTGGCAAGAGTAACCGACAAGCCACGGATGATGGCCGTGTGAGCCTGGCCGGTTGGATCGATTGGCCACTCCTTACTCTGACTTCTTCTACTCTTTCTTCATATATGTTGTGCTATGGATTTTTTATGATGTTACAGGAAAGATCATTGATCTAAGGCTTGGCCTGATCAAATTCCCATGAAAGTCCTTGTTCTTGTGTGGGCTGTTCATTTCATGGCGAGATCACTATGATCTGAGCCGATCTTTTGAATCTGATTATGGGAATATTTTTCTTCTGAATTATCATGAGTTTTCATGAATTTTATTTGGTATTTGGATCTCTTTTTAAGGGGTCAGATTTGACATTTTTGATGATTGTTCTTGACTAGATTGGATCCGACCATGCAATGTGATTTGATTCTTGTTTGTAATCTAACCTTGGATTGTGTGTTTGTTTTGTTGGATCCAGGACCAGAAATGGACCGTGGTAAGGGAAAGCACCATGAGGACCGCGGCCATGGGAGATGTGTGGTGATTGGGTTGATTCTGAAATTGTGTGATTATTGTAGCCTATTGTGCAAACTTGTGAACTTATGCGATTCTAGTGTGTAATCTATTTATTAGGATGATGAATGATGTATGAACCTTGGTTAATATCTATGAAATATCTATTTGCATTAGTTGTTGCTTGATTGTTTAAGTGTAAATGTTGGAACCTCAAAACTCTGAAAAAGACTTAGAATTATTTAACACTTGAACTTGAATATGAAAGATGGAACTGGTTGCATTGTTTGGTGAGGCCGCGGTCGGGTTGGATTGAGGAATCCAGGATCGGGTCTTTCAAGTTGGTATCAGAGCATTCTTGATTCTAGGATTTGTTGGGTTATTGGTTCACCACACACTTGGCCGTTTGGACTCATGGTGAGAAAGTTGGGTTCTAAGTAATCTTTTCTACTGATTAACTTAGGAGTGATTGAGGTTTGTGTGTTCAGTTATGGACTAACCTTTTGTTTGTGTTTGTAACTCCTAAGGGTACAAGAAGGTATAAATCTCGGAAGGGAAAGGAGGCAACTGGGGCGTCTGGAGCAGTGGGGCAGGATGGTGCTGAACAGACCGGAGTGTTACCAGCTGGAACCATTCCAACCACAGTGCTACCGGCTCTGGTGGAGCAGGTGGATAATGCCACTGGACTTCCAGTGGGTCCAACTCTTCCTACTGAGGTTAATGAAACTAATGTGGACGAGCAACAAGAGCAAGTCCATGGAGACGATTCTGGGTCGTCCAACGTTGGTGCTGGGAGTGGCCAGAATGTTGATGCAAACAATGTTCGGGTCACTGGTGCCGAGGAGGTCATTGAGCCGACCATAAGGGGCTTGGTGGAGGCTATGCAGGTTATGGGAGCTCAGATAGCCTCCTTGACACAGGCGTTCACACCATTGGTGAACTCGTCCGTGGGACAGGCTAATCCCCCGGTTCGGGTTGCTGCTGGAGTGACTGATGTTGGTGCTGGCCGTGTGGCTGAGGTGATTGAGATAGACCCACCGGTCAGGCCAGTGCATGGTATGGACTACCTGAAGGTGCTGGAGCATATCTCCAAGTTGGGAACCAAACACTTTGCTGGAAGTGTTGATCCTATGGAGGCGGACGAGTGGAGAACCAGGTTGGTTCGGAACTTCAAGTCCACACGTTGTCCTGAGGACTACCAGAAGGACATAGCAGTACACTTCCTGGAGGGAGATGCACATAACTGGTGGTTAGCTTTGGACAAGCGTACCAATGGCACCATTGAGCATTTTGCTGACTTTGAGGTTGAGTTCAACCATAAGTACTTTCCTGCTGAGGCGTGGGATCGTTTGGAGTCCAAGTTCCTGGACTTGACTCAGGGACGGAGGACTGTTCGTGAGTATGAAGAAGAGTTCAACCGACTCAGAAGGTATGTGGGAAGAGAACTGGAGGATGAGAAGGTTCAAGTCCGAAGGTTCATCCGAGGCCTAAGGGTGGAACTTCGAACCTACTGTTCTGTTTGTAAGTTCCACACGGTTTCTGAGTTGGTTGAGAGGATGGCCTTGCTGGAGACCAACCTCACCGAGGAGGGTAAGCAGAAGCTGAAGAGTGTGGTGGTATCCTCGGGTCAGAGTGGTGACAAGAAGAGGAAGAGGGACTCGACCGAGGAGGGTAAAACCTCAAGTGGTAGGTCAGAGTGCCCTAAGTGTGGACGATACCACGGTGGAGAGTGCTGGAAGGCCATGGGTGCCTGCACTCGATGTGGTAAGATGGATCACTCAGCCAAGGATTGTCCAAGTCCGTTGGGTGAGTCCAGGACCTGTCACCACTGCGGCCAGAAGGGCCACTACCGCAGGGACTGCCCTAAGTTGCAAGGCAACCAAAGTAAGGGACGTGGGGAGGCTAGCAGGCCAGTCCAGGGACGAGGCCAGACCTCAACACCTCGTGTGTATGAGCTATCCAAGGATGTGGATGGGGCTCGGCCTTTCCAAGCAATCACTGGTAACACTCTAGACTACTACTTTTACAATTTCAGTAGAATTGCATGGTATGGAACCTAGGATGGATAGATATACTTTGATGGGTCTTGTGTAGGGACCTTAAGTATTGGTGGTGTGGAAACACACACATTATTTGATACTGGAGCTACACATAGTTTTGTGAGTCCAAGTATGATAGGAAAAGGTTTGTTCCAGTATGGAACATGGGATGGTCCTGAACGAGTGAGTGCGGCCGGAGGGCAAGTTATGAACTCACTCGGTCTGGTTAAGGACATCCCTGTGGTGATCTTGGATAGGCCGATGCCTATAGATCTGATTGTTGTCCCCCTCAAGCATCATGAAGTGATCTTGGGCATGGACTGGTTGGGAAAGTATCGGGCAACTCTAGATTGTCACCGGGGAAGGGTGCAACTTGAGAATGAGTTTGGACCCCCGATCAAGTACCAAGGAATCAAGCCAACCTCTTGTAGTTTGGTGGTTTCAGCAGTCCAAGTAGAACGGATGCTTGGAAATGGTTGTGAGGCCTTTTTGGCTACCATTTACACTGATGAGGTTGTAGGGGCCTGTGACCCAGAGGGTATACCGTTGGTTTGAGAATTTCAGGATGTGTTTTGGGGCACTACAGGGCATTCCCCCTGATAGGGCTGACCCATTCATCATTGAATTGGAACCTGGAACGGCCCCATTATCAAAAAGTCCATATAGAATGGCACCAGCTGAGATGGCAGAGCTGAAGAAGCAACTTGAGGAGTTGCTTGAGAAGGGGTTCATACGCCCTAGTGTATCACCTTGGGGAGCACCAGTCCTATTTGTTAAGAAAAAGGATGGTAGCTTTAGGTTGTGCATTGATTATAGGGGTTTGAACAGGGTGACTGTGAAGAACAAGTACCCTTTACCCAGGATTGATGAGTTGTTGGACCAACTCCGCGGAGCCAAGTGGTTCTCCAAGATTGACCTGGCCTCTGGGTATCATCAGATCCCCATTGCACCAGGTGATGTGAGGAAGACAGCGTTCCGAACTAGGTATGGTCACTATGAGTTTGTGGTCATGCCGTTCGGACTGACCAATGCACCTGCTGCATTCATGAAGATGATGAACGGCATCTTCAGGGAATACTTGGACGAGTTTGTGATCATCTTCATTGATGATATACTCGTGTATTCCAAGACAAAGGAGGACCATGAAAGACACCTTAGGGCGGTGTTGGGCCGCCTGAGAGAACAGAAGCTCTTTGCTAAGCTAAGCAAGTGTAGCTTCTGGCAGAAGAGCATTGGGTTCCTTGGGCATGTGGTGTCTGATAAAGGAGTCTCAGTGGATCAAGATAAGATCAAATGTATCCAGGAATGGCCACAGCAAAAGAAGGCTACGGAAGTGAGAAGCTTCTTAGGGTTGGCTGGTTATTACCGAAAATATGTCAAGGGGTTCTCGAGCATAGCTCAACCTATGACTAAGCTGACAGGCAAGGACGTGAGGTTCACATGGTATGAGGAGTGTGCGAAAAGTTTTGCAGCACTCAAGAACATGTTGACTAATGCACCTGTCCTGGTGTTGCCTGAGGCTGATCAGCCTTATGTGGTGTATACGGATGCATCCATAACTGGTCTTGGTTGTGTTTTGACACAACATGGGAAGGTGATAGCCTACGCTTCCCGGCAGCTAAGGAAGCATGAGGGTAACTATCCAACCCATGATTTGGAGATGGCTGCAGTAGTATTTGCATTAAAGATATGGAGATCATATCTTTATGGTGCCAGGGTGCAAATACTCACAGACCATAAGAGCTTGAAGTACATATTCACTCAGCCTGAGTTAAACTTAAGGCAGAGGAGATGGATGGAGTTTGTTGCAGATTATGATCTGGACATAGCTTATCATCCTGGGAAAGCTAACCTAGTGGCTGATGCTTTGAGCCGCAGAAGGGCTGAAGTCTCATCTTAGAGGGAGGCGGATGAACTTGAAGGGATGATCAGGTCCTTGAACCTCATTACCTTGGTTGGTTCAGATGAGCCACTGGGGTTGGAGGCGGTGAACCAGGCCGATCTCCTGACCAGGATCAGGCAAGCTCAGGGCCTGGATGAAAATCTAAAGAAGGTAGCCGCCAATGACAAGACTGAGTACCAGACAACTGACAATGGTACCATCTTGGTCAATGGTAGGGTCAGTGTTCCTAATGATAAGAAACTCAAAGAAGAGATTATGAGACAGGCTCATAAGTCTAAGTTTTCAGTTCATCCTGGACTGAACAAAATGTATAGGGATCTGAAAAGGTACTACCATTGGGTGAGGATGAAATCTGATGTTGCAGAGTGGGTGGCTAAGTGTCCCACTTGTCAACTGGTGAAGGCAGAACATCAGGTTCCCAGTGGTCTACTTCAGAACCTACCCATACCAGAATGGAAATGGGATCACATCACAATGGATTTTGTGACTGGATTTCCCACGACCAGGAATAAGAAAGATGCAGTATGGGTTGTGGTTGATCGGCTGACCAAGTCGGCTCATTTCCTGCCCATCAAGAAAGGGGATGGGGTCGACAGGATTGTGCAAGTGTACCTAGACGAGATAGTGAGGTTGCATGGTGTTCCAGCAAGCATTGTCTCGGACAGGGATCCAAGATTTACATCTTATTTCTGGCAGGCTTTCCAAAAGGCCTTGGGAACCAGAGTGAATATGAGCACATCTTATCATCCTCAAACGGATGGGCAGTCTGAAAGGACAATCCAAACCTTGGAGGATATGCTAAGGGCATGTGTGTTAGACTGGGGAGAGTCTTGGGAAAAACACTTACCCTTAGTGGAGTTTGCTTATAATAACAGCTTCCATACAAGCATTGGTATGTCGCCATATGAGGCTTTGTATGGTAGGCCATGCAGGACACCCCTATGCTGGACCCAAGTGGGGGACCGTAGCATATTGGGTCCTGAGATTGTAGAACAGACCACTGAGAAGATCAGGATGGTCAAAGAGAAGATGAAAGAGGCACAGGACCGCCAAAAGAGCTATGCAGACAAGCGTAGGAAACATCTTGAGTTTGAGGTCAATGACCTGGTGTATCTCAAGATGATTACCTTTAAGGGTAGGACCAGGATTTCTGGACGAAAGAAACTGGACCCTAGGTACTTGGGTCCATTCAGGATCATAGAGAGAGTGGGTGCAGTGGCATACAAGTTGGACTTGCCATCAGCAATGGATGCATACCACAATGTGTTCCATGTATCCCAACTCCGGAAATGCTTGTCTGAACAAGACATTGTCTTGCCCGAGGTTCCTGCTGACCTTGGTAAAGACCTGACTTTGGAAACTTTGCCGGTTCGGATTGTGGATCGGTCAGAGAAAGCTATGAGGAAGAAGACAGTTCCCATGATCAAAGTGGTGTGGGATTATAATGGTAAAGACCTCATCACTTGGGAAACAGAAGCAAAGATGAAAACTATGTATCCGGAGTGGTACAGACAATTCCTTCCTGATGTCCCCGATCCTAGATAGGATCGGCCGGACGGGCCATGGTGCGGGGAGACGCACCAGTCAGGTCATTAGACCTTGAGACAAGCGTATCATGGCCCTGAATGAAGGTTAAGGGCATCAGTCAGCTGAGACTTAACCAGGATATGATGGAAACAAGGGTAAAGGAGCTGGGTGAGTGTTTAGGCAGCTGGACGAGTGTTGGTTTGAGTTCAATCAGCTCAGTTCAGCTGGTATTCAGTTCACCATGATCTGTTCAGCTCACAGGAGCTGGTGGACTAGCTCACTCAGCTGGGAACAGCTGGAGGTCAGCTCAATCCGGTGAACGGTGCGTCCTGGTTCGGATCAGTGTGGGTGAGTCTGGGACGGTTACTGGGCGAGCCGATGGTCCGGGTGCAGGACGGTTCGACCAAATGGGTCTTAGGCTTGGCACAGGGAGCGGGCAAGCTCCCAGAGTGTGAGCTGAGGCTCAGTGATCGATTTGCCAAAGGAAGAAAAGGGGAGAAACCGCCAAGGGGCGGTTATGGGACGGTTATGGGACGGCTTTGGGAAGAAGGGATGGGATTTTGGTAACTGTTCGCCCAGGCGGTTGGGGACAGTTTAAATCGTCCTCTCTCTCTCATTTCTGATCATTCGGGTCGGTTTTTACTCATTCCACACAGAGAGAAACACAGAGAAAATTCAAGAGAGAAAGAGAGACAGAAACTTTGGATCGGCCGATTTGATCCAAGAGATTGTTCTTGAGTGTTCCTGGTGTGTTTGGGCGTGTGATCAAGAGGATGGATTTGAGACAGAAAGACAAGGAGAAGGCAAAGGAGAAAGAGAAGGAAGTCGCCCCTGGAGACCGAACTCCTAAGGTGAGAGGTGTGGCCAAGAGTAACCGGACAAGGCCACGGATGATGGCCGTGTGAGCCTGGCCGGTTTGGATCGATTGGCCACTCCTTACTCTGACTTCTTCTTTTATGATGTTACAGGAAAGGATTCATTGATCCTAAGGCTTTGGCCTGATCAAATTCCCATGAAAGTCCCTTGTCCTTGTATGGGCTGTTCATGGCCGAGATCACTATGATCTGAGCCGATTCTTTTGAATCTGATTATGGGAATATTTTTCTTCTGAATTATCATGAGTTTTCATGAATTTTATTTGGTATTTGGATCTCTTTTTAAAGGGGTCAGATTTGACATTTTTGATGATTGTTCTTGACTAGATTGGATCCGACCATGCAATATGATTTGATTCTTGTTTTGTAATCTAACCTTGGGATTGTGTGTTTGTTTGTGTTGGATCCAGGACCAGAAATGGACCGTGGTAAGGGAAAAGCACCATGAGGACCGCGGCCATGGGAAGATGTGTGGTGATTGGGTTGATTCTGAAAATTGTGTGATTATTGTAGCCTATTGTGCAACTTGTGAACTTATGCGATTCTAGTGTGTAATCTATTTATTAGGATGATGAATGATGTATGAACCTTGGTTAATATCTATGAAATATCTATTTGCATTAGTTGTTGCTTGATTGTTTAAGTGTGAATGTTGGAACCTCAAAACTCTGAAAAAGACTTAGAATTATTTAACACTTGAACTTGAATATGAAAGATGGAACTGGTTGCATTGTTTGGTGAGGCCGCGGTCTGGTTGGATTGAGGAATCCAGGATCGGGTCTTACACGGAAGCTCCGTCTTCTCGTGACAGTTCATACACCCTCGGTGTTGTGGTTGGTTTGCCTTGGGACGCCTTTCCTGAATCTCCACGGCCCTTACCCTGACTTCCTTGCAGCTTGGGACACTCTGATTGGAAATGTCCTTGTTGGCCACAATGGAAACAGGTCATCTGGCCGCTTCTACCAGACTGGTTTGGTCGAGGACAGTTCTGAACCCCATGGTCCATGCTGCCACAACGAGCACAAGCCCCCTTGGCCTTCCAGCACTCACCGGGATGGTTCCGTCCACATTGGGAACACACAGGTCGGCCACCAGAGGTCTTACCTCCGTCCACCTGGTCCCATTTTCTCTTTTTAACATTAGTCTTGCCCAATGGGCCAGACTGTGGCTTAGCCTTAGGCTTAGCTTCCTCAGCCAAGTTAGACTCCAACAAAGCCACCCGTTCCACCAGTTCTCCGACAGTGTTGAAAGTGTGGATCGAGCAGTGGGTCTTCAGTTCCGGCCTTAGGCCTCGGGTGAACCTACAGACCTGGACTGCTTCGTCCTCCAGCTCTCTTCCAACAAACCGTCTGAGTCGGTTGAACTTTTCTTCGTACTCCCGTGCGGTCCTGCGACCTTGGACCAAATCTAGAAACTTAGCTTCCAGACGATCCCAAGCCTCAGCAGGAAAGTATTTGCGGTTTAATTCAATTTCAAAGTCCGCAAAACTTGTGAGACTTCCATTGGTGCGCTTGTCCACTGCAAGCCACCAATTATGTGCGTCCCCTTCCAAGAAGTGAACCGCAATGTCTCGTCTGTAATCCTCTGGACAGCGAGTTGATTGGAAGTTTCGGACTAGCCTACTCCTCCACTCATCTGCCACAACCGGGTCAGTGCTGCCTGAGAATTGCTTCGTACCCAATCTTGATAGATGTTGAAGCAAAATCAGATAGTCAACCTTCTTTACAGACCCTTCCGGTGGATCAATCTCGATCACATCAACCGCGTCCACAGTTGGACCCGTATCAATAGGTGTAGCCTTAGCTACAGGTGTAGCTTGACCAACTGATGAATTCACTAGTGGAGTGAACAGCTGAGTCGTAACCGCCACCTGATGACCCATTACTTTCATGGCCTCTAACAAGTCCTCTCGGGACAGTACTGCGGGCATGTTGGCCATTCCCTCGGCCCTTTGCTCACACTGGTCACCATCACGGTTAGCGTTCGAGGATTCCACTTCCTCGTCGCTCTCCTGGTGTGTCTGACGTTTTTGTTGCGTTCCCGTAAGATTGGCCTGGTCAGTCGGTAACACATCACCAGTCTTAGTTACAGCCAGCTCAGTTGGTAACCCGGACAGATTAATTCCATCTGCGGCCGCTTGACTTGACGGACCATCCGTTTTCTTACTCCTTCGGGTCTTTCCTGATTTGCTTTTCCCAGCCTAAGGATTCAGACATTGTTAGTACAACATATACATAACATAACCGAGACAATTAATCCCTAGACCTAACTATCAAACCTCACTGTGAGACTGAATCAGCTGGCTGCGTGTGTGTGGACTACATAACCCAACTATCCTAGAATCAACCTGGCTCTGATACCAACTTGTAACGCCCGAATCCGGCCTCTCGACAAAACTGAACCCGTTAGCTACTTAATCAATTTCTTTGCTTGTTTGATTCATTTTAAGTTTTTCATTTACTAAGTCATGTTCGAATCTGAGGTTCTAAAACAATTGAACAGATAGCACAGCGGAATATAAATGTGTATAAAATGTATTACTTAGAAACATGAGATCCAATACACAACTTCTTAATCATTTCATAGACAATCACTAGTTCGTCCCTAGCATCATCTAACCATACGTTACACAGCCTCTCACAGACAGAGCCTTCATGGCTCCTTGGCTTGACCAGAACCATCCTTAGTTCCTGAAACCACAACCAGGTAAGCATTAATCATAACCGAGAATAGGACTGGTTGATCCTACAATGCTTGGCTTGGTTCCTAGAACATAGATACACCTCGGACAATATACTTATAAAAAGATATGAACCTGCCACCGTATCCTAAGTCATTCAACCAACCACCCCTTGACTTAAAATCAGATAGACAGTCCAGAATAGATAAACAGAACACACGAACAGTCTTGATCGTCCCGAGGACCAATCCGTCCATCCGAATAGAATCTAGGTGCGACCGGCCTAGATGAAGTCCGGCTCAATGGCCCAACAGACTTCCTTACCTGATCCGGCCTTGGGCCTGGATCCAACGGCCGAGTAAGCCTAACGCCCAATCCGGTTAGGCTAATGGCCGATCGGACCTTGCGACTCTTACCCTGGCCTGGATGGACCGTGTACTTGTATCAACGGACAAGACATGGTCTGATCCCTAAGGAACGGACACGACCTGTCTCAACCAGCACCGCTTGGAACATGCACCCCTTCGGCCCTTGGTACCTCTTGGTCATCGTACCTCTTGGCGTCCGTAACCCTTGGTTACTTACACCTTTTGGTAACTCACAACCCTTGGTAACTCGTGACCTTTGGCCACTCGTGACCTTTGGCCACTCGTGCCTCTTAGGACATGCACAACCGTTTAGCCCCAACCGCCCAGTCTATGGTGCGATTCGAACCAACCGTCTAACCGACCAGCGTTTAGGTTAGCGGTTTGGTTATGTCCGGCCAAGTCTAGGGACGTGTCCCTTGGACTGAACCAACACAACCCTTCGTGCATAATCAGAAAGAAGAGAAAAGAACCGGATAGAAATAAGAAGAGGAGAAGTGGTCAGGTCTAATGAACCGTCCAGAGCCGCGGTGCGGTCACAAGGACCGTCCGTTCGGACTGAAGCGGCCAAAGCCCACCACGTACCTTCTGAACCAGGTCATGGTTCTCCACGCTCTTCTCCTGCTCTCGGTCTCCCATACTTGATCGGAGGTTGCTTCACAAACGATCAGATCGCCGGAAACCTAACCACCACACAATCGGCCTTGCTTTGGCCGAAAACTCTCTCTTTCTTTCTTTCTCTCTCTCTATGATTTCTCTGAGTATTTTTTTACTCTGGGTTAGATGAATGAAATCGACAGGGAGGACCCCGTATTTATAGAAAACGAGGGGGTAAGTCTTGCCCCACGAACAGGCATGACTGGCCAGCGGATGCGCACAATTGGCCAAGGGTTATACCCTCTCGGCCGCATGCATCCCTTTGCCGATACCACATGGGTTTGGGTCGGACAGAGGCCCAAAGCCTTACCCATCCCCTCTGGACTAAGCCCACGGCGTTGTCCCAAGCCCCCACGGTCCATGACCTCATGGCCGGACCCCCATGGCCCATCAACGGCCCAGACCCGTACCATCGTGAGATTTTAGAGAATAGACTAGGTATTGAGAGATTAAGAGAGATTTAATAAGAGATTAGTAGAGTTTAAGAGAGATTGTGGAAGAAATGGAGAGATTATGTATGATCCATGATGAACAAGAGAGAGATTAGAGAGAGAGTGACATAATCCGCTTAAACTTATTGATGAGAGAGTGTTTACAATATATAGGACTGTGATACAAGGGTTTTAGAGAGACTAAGCATGTGAGGTCAAAGATAAGGTAGCCTTTACTTTAAACCGGACCAATGAGCCTCTCCACACACGAGGTCACTATTCTAAAAGCGAACCTCATCCATCCAGCTGTGCCAGCCTGTAGAGACGCTCCTCCTCTTCCCAACAACGGTCATATGCTTCATTTGGTCGAGGTAAAACATGATCTGGTCGAGTAACTTCTTCCCGCGGTAACATTTCTTTACCACATGATCAATACCGTCCGTACGGCCATGGTACGGACCTGTACGGACCTGTACGGACGGGTCTTCCTAAGACCAATCCTTCTCCTCTACTCAACATCTCATCCTCTTCAACCCTGGACAACTCTCCTCATATTACTCAGCTCATCTCAACACTCCCCCTCAAGCTTGACCATGTGGAACAAGTCAAGCTTGGAATGACCATGAGCTCCCCCTCTATAAAAACCTCATCAAAGAAAACCCATTGGGACAAAACTCTGATGAGGGAAAAAGAGTAAGGACCTCATGATCAGGAGAGTGTATAGATCAGCCCTTAGGCGAAAGATCAAGGAGTCCCAACCATACATGAATTAACTCCATTGTATTTTGCCTAGCCGCCTTAGTGAAGACATCTGCCAACTGATCCTCACTTCTGGTGTAGCATGGCAGTATCTCTCCCAATACTATCATCTGCCTCACTTTATGACAGTCCACTTCAATATGCTTGGTTCTTTCATGGAACACCGAGTTTGTGGCTATGTGAATGGCTGCTTGATTGTCACAATGCATAGTCATTGGTGTTGCTTGCTCAATCTCCAAGTGCTTCAGTATACCTATGATCCATACCAACTCATTTGTGAGCTTCAGCATTGCTCTATACTCAGCCTCGACACTAGAGCATGAAACCACCTTCTGCTTCTTGCTCTTCCAAGTAACCATGTTTCCACCAATGAATGTGCAATAGCCAGTTGTAGATCTTCTGTCTGTTCTGTCTCCAGCCCAATCCGCATCACAATATCCCACTGCTTCAGTGCTTCCATTACAACCCATCCATATACCAAGCCCTTGAGTTCCATTCAGATACATGAGGACTCTCTCTACCATGCGCCAGTGATGCTCTTTTGGAGCTTGCATATGCTGACTCAGTTGGTTCACAGCAAAGCAGATGTCTGGTCTAGTGATGGTTAGATAGATTAGCTTCCCCACAAGCTTCCTGTATAGCTTTGGATCATGAAATGCCTTACTATCCTCTAGCTCCCCCTCACGTGGAGCTTTATACCCATCCTCCATGGGCATCTTGGCTGTCTTTCCTCCATAAGCACCGGCATCCTTCAACAGATTTAAGGCATACTTTCTTTGTGAGATGAACAACCCTTCTTCTGATCTGCACAGCTCAATCCCAAGGAAATACTTCATTTCTCCCAAGTCTTTGATGTCAAACACAGATTTCAGAAACTCCTTGGTTGCCTTGATTCCCACCTTATCGCTGCCTATGATAACTATGTCATCCACATATACAAGAAGTACAATGATGCCTGCGGGAGTAGTAAGGGTGAAGAGAGTGTGATCAAGCTCTGATTTCCTGAAACCTCTTCCATTCATTGTTGTGCTCAGCTTGTGATACCATGCCCTTGGTGACTGCTTTAACCCATAGATGGCCTTCTTCAATCTCAGCACATTTCCTGGTTTCACCATCCCTTCTAGGCCCAGAGGTGGTAGCATGTAAACTTCATCTTCTAACTCTCCTTGGAGAAAGGCATTCTTCACATCCATTTGCCAAAGATCCAACCCAAGGTTAGTAGCCACTGATAGAATTATCCGAATGGTGTGAAGCTTTGCAACTAGAGCAAAGGTATCAATGTAGTCTTCTCCATAGGTCTGAGTAAAACCTCTCGCCACCAGCCTTGTCTTGCGCCTGTCTATCTTCCCATTGGGTAGATACTTAATGGTGAAGATCCACTTGCACGACACAGCTCTCTTCCCTTTAGGTAGTTCACTCTCATACCATGTATCATTCTTGATCATGGCATCTGCTTCATCATTTACTGAGTCCCTCGATTCCTGAATCAACATAGCC
The DNA here is from genome assembly GCF_000309985.2 of Brassica rapa. Taxonomy (NCBI): domain Eukaryota; kingdom Viridiplantae; phylum Streptophyta; class Magnoliopsida; order Brassicales; family Brassicaceae; genus Brassica; species Brassica rapa. The sequence goes on along the minus strand of NW_022609957.1, from coordinate 38,872 downwards.
TCTTCATAGCTTCTTGGAACATAACTCTCATCCAAGCTCACCATAAATGCGCAGTGTTCTTCAGGGTACTCAGCAAATGAGCACACGGCTTGAAAAGGATGTTCAACAGCTTGAGCATTATAGTATACTCGTGTGTTGATCCAACTTGAAGGATCCTTTCTCACCCGTGTGCTTCTTCTCAATGGAAGAGCTTCTACTTGTGGAGCCGCTTCAGTCTGTTCTTCAGCTTCAGCTTCAGCCTCTTCTTGTCTCTGATCTTCTTCATTCTGACTTTCATTCAGCTCTTCCCTTGCTGATCCTTCTCCACTTTGGACAGGAGAATCATTTCCTCTGTTTCCTAGCTCACCCGCCTCTTCTAAGCCTTGGTTCTCTAGTTCAGATACTGATTCACTTCCCCCCTCATGTGCAAAGTGGGATGGTTCTTCTGCTGCAACTGGAGTAGGTTCTGGACGCCTACTCTGATCCTGAGACACTCCAATGCCGAGTCCGTCTAGAATGTTTCTCAAGCAAGCAGCTCTTTCTGATGGCTGCGATAGATCCTCCAAGTCTTCCCATGTCTGCTCATCATAATACCCTTTGTCTTCCATGAATCTGACCTCCCGTGACACTAAGACTCTTCTAGCTGTAGGATCATAGCATTTATACCCCTTATGTGAAGTGGAGTACCCAATCATCATAGCGTTGGTGCTCTTTGCTTCTAGTTTGTTTCTCTGCTCGCCTGGTACTAGAACATAGCACACGCATCCAAAAGTCCTCAGGTGATCCAAGACTGGTCTGCTCTTGTTAAGCACTTAAAATGGAGACTGATCTGCTAAGATCCTGGTTGGTATCCTGTTGATCAGATAGCACGCAGTCATCACAACATCACTCCAATACCTCTTGGGAACCCCTTTGTGGAACATCATGGACCGGGAAACCTCCATGAGATGTCTGTTCTTCCTTTCTGCAACTCCATTCTGCTGTGGAGTATATGGACAGCTAGTCTGGTGAAGAATCCCATGTTGAGCAAGGTGATCACGAAATGCATGGCCAGTGTACTCCCCACCATTATCAGACCTGAAAATCTTAATCTTGCATGATATTGGTTAGTCACATAGGATTGAAAATTTTTAAATGCATGAAGGACCCTATCTTTAGTTTTAATCAATGTTAACCAGGTGTATTTGGATTTTTCATCAATGAATGTGACATAATACTTGTAATCATCCCTAGATAAGCAAGGAGCCTTGGTGATCACCTCCTGAAAAGCTAGAGCTCTGCCTTCACTTTCACCCGCCTTGACACTTGGACTAGCCCCGGATGAACCAGCACAACTTGCTTCGGCAGAAAGGTGAGCTTTAGCTTCTCTATCCTTGTTGAACTTGCTCGGCCTGAGGTGTGGATGCAGAATCCAGCACTGACTCTTCTTATGCCCCTGCCTCTTGCAATGCTCACAGCTTCCCTCATACTTTTCATACTTCCTTCCATCTCCACGGTACGCTGCCTTGTTTGCTTGCGCCTCTTCTGTTTGATGAGCCGTGGACATCCCCTTCCTTCCTCCAAACAAACCAAGAGATCCTTCCTCCTTCTGAAGTTGCGCGCATATCTCCTCCATGGATGGAAGAGTAGGTGATCTCAAGATATGTTTAATCACATCCTGGTAGCTACATCTGGAGTCATCAACAGCCCAAACACCTGATCTTGCTCCCTCCTCTCAATGAGCGATTCTTCATCAGTAGTGTTGGGTCTAAGACTCTCAAGTTCAGACCACAAAGCTCCAAACTTCCCCATGTGCTTGGTGAGGTCTTCTCCATCTTGCTTCAATGCGCTGATGGTTTGCTTCAGATCAAACACACGGCTTATGTTGGACTTGTTTCCATACCTCTTGTGGAGCATGTCCCAAAGGCGCTTAGGACTCTCAAAGTGCACGTAAGCTTCATGGATGGGGAGTTCCAGAGAGGCATGGAGCACAAACAGCACCATCAAATCTTCTTGGACCAATCTCTTTTCTTCAGCTACCGCCAGAGTCTTCCCGTCGCCTTCTTCTTCATCATCTTTGGCCACTGGCTCCGGACCATCATCTGTAATGTGGTTCCACAGCCCTAGCCTTCCAATGGTAGTCTTCACCAACCGAGACCACATCAAGTAGTTTGAACGTCCTTTCAGTGCGACCGGAACAGTTATCAGTTTGCTAAAGTTTGTCGTCTCCATCTTCTCTTCTTTATCACACCAGCTTCTCGGAACCTTCAAGTGGAGAGGAATAAAGAACAAACTCGCAAGTGCAAAGAAAGGAAATGGATTCTCTCAATACCAAAGCCGCCAACCTGGCTCTGATACCATGAGATTTTAGAGAATAGAGTAGGTATTGAGAGATTAAGAGAGATTTAATAAAAGATTAGTGGAGTTTAAGAGAGATTGTGGAAGAAATGGAGAGATTATGTATGATCCATGATGAACAAGAGAGAGAGTGACATAATCCGCTTAAACTTATTGATGAGAGAGTGTTTACAATATATAGGACTGTGATACAAAGGTTTTAGAGAGACTAAGCATGTGAGGTCAAAGATAAGGTAGCCTTTACTATAAACCGGACCAATTAGCCTCTCCACACGCGTGGTCACTATTCTAAAAGCGAACCTCATCCATCCAGCTGTGCCAGCCTGTAGAGACGCTCCTCCTCTTCCCACCAACGGTCATATGCTTCATTTGGTCGAGATAAAACATGATCTGGTCGAGTAACTTCTTCCCGCGGTAACATTTCTTTACCGCATGATCGATACCGTCCGTACAGCCGTACGGCCATGGTATGGACCTGTATGGACGGGTCTTCCTAAGACCAATCCTTCTCCTCTACTCAACATCTCATCCTCTTCAAACCTGCACAACTCTCCTCATATTACTCAGCTCATCTCAACACATCGGACAGAAACCCGAACAGTCCGTCCATCTGAGATGAGCTGACCCCCAGCTGCCTCAGCTGAGTGAGCTAGTAGTCCAGCTAGTGGAGCTGACCTTGTAGTGGCCGAGCTGGAGTGACCTTAACCTAACTCCGTTGAGCTGGTCGAGCTACCCGTTCCATCCGTCCAGCTACCGTCTTGCTCGGTCTAGCTGATTCTCGACTTGCATAAGGTTAAGTCTAAGTTTCCTTACGTCCTTAACCTTCTTATCTGGCCATGGAACGCTTGCCTTGATGTCCTAAGACTGGCTAGTACGTTTCCTCGAACCATGGCCATCCCAATGATCCTATTCAGGATCCGGGATGTTACACGTTGGTCCTTGGACTCAGCACGCTGACTGTGACACCCCCGATCATAGATAACCGGAAATGACACAGTCGATGTTCCCTGATGGTCGACCCGAGGTTCTCAAAATAAATCCGATCGCCTTAGACCAACAACCAAAGAACACAGACGCTCCTATCTGATATTACTCTAGGCTTTGCAACCCGATAAAGCAATATTCGATAGTTAGTTCGTCTCGGACAAGGACTAATATCATATGAGAACTCATGGTTTATAAACATATTTTATACATTATTTATTTACTTTAAACATCTTACAAAGTGTTATAGTTTTATCCTATGGCCTATTGCCCAACAACGTTTTAAGTAAATATACATCAAAAGGTACGTTGCAAGGACAACAAAATACTACCGCTGGTTGGCCGTTCCTTCCGTCCAAAAAGTAAAGTGTCTCCCGCCTAAGGGTTACTTTCACACACGAATGAGTCATGAGCAACTAATTTACTCAGTGAATCTAGAATCACAACACAATCAATAATAAACCAAACAGTTATCAAATGCATATACATGATCATGCAAGTACTAGTACTATACTTCAATATCGATCATCATTGTGAATTCTTATTTTAAACATCACTTCCACAACACCCGCCCGTGACCATAATCATATAATACAATATATATACTAGACCCGAGAAACCACTAAGGCTAACCGAGAGTTGTGAGTTAGCATCACCATCACTGTCGAATGTCCGGTATGAACAATCCGACACTGCATCGTCATGCAGTACACGGTCTCCAGGGATCTACCCCATCATCGTGTCTTCATGACCTTGTTCTGTTCGCAGGACCAAGTCACGGTAATGCGGGGGCTTTAGGGATAGTGAATATAACAAGACTTCACATGATTTTACTTCCAAAATTAATCCATAATTAATTCTTAATTAATCATAATTAACTCTTAATTAATCACAGATTAATCCTTAATTAATCACAGATTAATCCTTAATTAAACCAAGATTAATCCTTAGTTAAACCAAGATTAATCCTTAATTAAACTAAGATTAATCCTTAATTAAACCAAGATTAAACTTTAATTAAACCAAGATTAATCTTTAATCAAAACCATGATTATTTCATAGTTATGATTAGTACTTGAGGACAAGTACTAAGATTAGGATTAACCTCACTTTAAAATTATTCTTTAAGTGTAAGTGTTTACCATGAGTAAACACAACACCATTCTTAAATATTCAGACACTTTACTAACTTAATCAAGGACTCATTCATGATCTATCTCAACATCTGTCTAGACTCACCTATAGAACAGTCTTGAAACTGGCTTGGACAAGACTTGAGTACCTCTTGAACAAAGCTGAATGGACCTGAGAATGGACAAGGTTCTGATCGGTTACTATGGTTAACTCAACAACTCATCTGACTCACTTGATTGTGGCTTACCAAGAGACTGAATGGATAGGATGGGACTAGCAAAGCTCCACACCTTAGCTGATCAAAACAGGGCAAGGTTAGGTTCAGAACATCAACAATCCGACAGTTCGGTTCAAGCTAAACAACTTAAATCAAATCAGTTCAAGCTCGGTTACTTTCAGACCAGATTAGATCAGTTCAGTTCTATTCAGTTAACAACAGTTCAAGACAATATCAGACTGAGTTTAGTTTCGTTTCTCCAATCAAACCATAACAGCTTAGCAAACTGTTTTAGGAGATGGATTCAAACCGAAACTAAACAAGAACTGAACTGTATCATAACTTAAACAACTGATCCGACCAAGACCTACACTAAACATCAAATGTTCTGATCAGACACTGACTGAGGCAAGGAGACCAAAGCTTACCAAGACGAACTAAAGGACTAGATGGCCTCAGCTGATCCTCTTCTCCAAGGTAAGCTTGTGGCTGGACTGATCAAAGAGAAAGATCAAGGTCTGATCATGATCTGAACTCAACTAGGTCTAGGGTTTTATTTAAAAATATCACCTTCTGATCTTTCTCAAGAACCAAACTGAGCTAGGGTTATAGATTAGATCACCACCAATTTTTTCTTGATTTATTTTCCTGATTTTTCTCACTGATTTTTCTGTTCTTCTTTCTCTCTTTCTCTCTGAAATTCTCTAGGTTTTTCTGTAGGTTTCAGAACGTGGGAAGCAGCTGGAGGAGGGTTAAATACAAGCTGTGGTTGATTCACCTGAGGGTTTAGCTCATAACAAAGCTTGGCTAGGAGCAGACAGCTGGCAACCTGTTTCATCATCAACACCATACTGTCCTTTCCCTCCCATGAAGCAGTTTCCACCCAATCATAAATAATTAAAGGAGGAAGCAAGCACACAGGCAGCTTGTGATTGTCATGTGCCATTTACTGAAGAAGCTAAGTAAGCAGACAGGTGCAAGTCATGTGATTAAATACTGAGCAAACAGGCTGGTGGAAGACATGAGTCTGGTCCAAAATTAATTACGCAGGTGGTCGATCATTTAAATAATTTTTCAACCAAATATTCGTTGTCTTTGTCTCTCGTCTTGTTCTCGGAAAGTCTCGTTCAACTTAATAAAAATTCAACCAAAATATTTAAGACTCGACCAAACTATCAAGTGAAGGTCTTTCGACCACAAGACAGTCCCGTCGAGAAATTAATTTACCGGGTCGATTTTAATTTTTATTAATCATGGTCGAACCAACTAAAAACTGGTCGAGTGGGATTTTTCTTGACCAAAAATTTATTGGCTCGTGAGGGTTATTACACTGACCCTTCCCGTGGACTGTTCGGGTGATTTTTGCCCACGTGGGCGGTCTGTTCAGTGCACACAGGAAGTCCGTGGGTGTCCACCAGCACACACAGGACGGCCGTTGCTGTCCGTGTGTGTCCATGTGTGTCTATCAGCACACACAGGACGTCTGTGGCTGTCCATCAGTACTCATATCAGCACGCTGGCCCTTCCCATGGACTGTTCGGGTGATTTTGGCCCACGTGGGCTGTCTGTTCAGTACACACAGGACATCCGTCTGTGTCCGTCAGCACACACAGGACGTCTGTGTGTGTCCGTCAGCTCACACAAGACGTCCGTGGCTGTCCGTCAGCACACACAGGACGTCCGTGGCTGTCCATCGGTACACATATCAGCACATTGGTCCTTGGACTCAGCACTCTGGCCCATCCCGTGGACTGTTTGGAAGATTTTGGCCCATGTGGGCTGTCTCTTAAGTACACACAGGACGTCTGTGTGTGTCCGTCAGCACACACAAGACGTCTGTGGCTGTCCGTCAACATACACAGGACGTCCGTGGCTGTCCGTGTGTGTCCGTCAGCACACACAGGACGTCCGTGGCTGTCCATCGGTACACATATCAGCACATTGGTCCTTGGACTCAGCACGCTGGCCCTTCCCGCGGAAAATTTGGGAGATTTTGGCTCACGTGGGCTGTCTGTTCAGTACACACAGGACGTCCGTGGGTGTCCGCCAGCACACACAGGACATCCGTGGGTGTCCGCCAGCACACACAGGACGTTTGTGGCTGTCTGTGGCTGTCCGTCAGCACACACAGGATGTCCGTGGCTCTCCGTGTGTGTCCGTGTGTGTCCATCAGCACACACAGGACGTCCGTGGCTGTCCATCAGTACACAAATCAGCACGCTGGTCCTTGAACTCAGCACGCTGGTCCTTGGACTCAGCACGCTGGCCCTTCTCGTGGACTGTTCGGGTGATTTTGGCCCACGTGGGCTGTCTGTTTAGTACACACAGGACGTCCGTGTGTGTCCGTCAGAACACACAGGACGTCCGTGTGTGTCCGTCAGCACACACAAGACGTCCGTGGCTGTCCGTCAACACACAAAAGACATCCGTGGCTGTCCATGTGTGTCCGTCAGCACACATAGGACGTCTGTGGCTGTCCATCGGTACACATATCAGCATGTTGGTCCTTGGACTCAGCACGCTGGCCCTTCCCGTGGACTATTTGTGAGATTTTGGCCCACGTGGGCTGTCTGTTCAGTACACACAGGACGTCCGTGGGTGTCCGCCAGCACACACAGGACATCAGTGGGTGTCCGCCAGCACACACAGGACTTCCGTGTGTGTCCGTCAGCACACACAAGACATTTGTGGCTGTTCGTCAGCGCACACAAGACGTCCGTGGCTGTCTGTGTGTGTCCGTCAGCACACACATGACATCTCTAGATGTCCATCGGTACACATATCAACACGTTGGTCCTTGGACTCAGCACGCTGGCCCTTCCCGTGGACTGTTTGGGAGATTTTGGCCCATGTGGGCTGTCTGTTCAGTACACACAGGACATCCGTGGGTGTCCGCCAGCACACACAGGACGTCCGTGGCTATCCGTGGCTGTCCGTGGCTGTCCGTCAGCACACACAGGATGTCTGTGGCTATTCGTGTGTGTCCATCAGCACACACAGGACGTCCTTGCTTGTCCATCAGTACACATATCAGCACGCTGGTCCTTGGACTCAGCACGCAGGCCCTTAATGTGTACTGTTCGGGAGATTTTCGCCCAAGTGGGCAGTCTGTTCAGTATACACAGGACGTCCGTGGGTGTCCGTCATCACACACAAGACGTCCGTGTGTGTCCGTCAGCACACACAAGACGTCTGTGGCTGTTCGTGTGTGTCCGTCAGCATACACAGGACATCTGTGGCTGTCCATCAGTACACATATCAGCACGTTGGTCCTTGGACTCAGCATGCTGACCCTTCCCGTGGACTATTCGGGTGATTTTGGCCCACGTGGGCTGTCTGTTCAGTACACACAGGACGTCCATGGGTGTCCGTCAGTACACACAGGACGTCCGTGTGTGTCCGTCAGCACACACAGAACGTCAGTGGCTGTCCGTGTGTGTCCGTCAGCATACACAGGACGTTTGTGGCTGTCCATCAGTACACATATCAGCACGTTGGTCCTTTGACTCAGCACGCTGACCCTTCCCATGGACTGTTCGGGTGGTTTTGGCCCACGTGGGCTGTATCTTTAGTACACACAGGACGTCTGTGTGTGTCCGTCAGCACACACAAGACGTTTGTGGCTGTCCGTCAACATACACAGGACGTCCGTGGCTGTCCGTGTGTGTCCGTCAGCACACACAGGACGTCCGTGGCTGTCCATCGGTACACATATCAGCACATTGGTCCTTGGACTCAGCACGCTGGCCCTTCCCGCGGACTATTTGGGAGATTTTGGCTCACGTGGGCTGTCTGTTCAGTACACACAGGACGTCCGTGGGTGTCCGCCAGCACACACAGGACATCCGTGGGTGTCCGCCAGCACACACAGGACGTTTGTGGCTGTCCGTCAGCACACACAGGATGTCCGTGGCTATCCGTGTGTGTCTGTGTGTGTCCATCAGCACACACAGGACATTTGTGGCTGTCCATCAGTACACATATCAGCACGTTGGTCCTTGAACTCAGCACGCTGGTCCTTGGACTCAGCATGCTGGCCCTTCTCGTGGACTGTTCAGGTGATTTTGGCCCACGTGGGCTGTCTGTATTGACTATCGAGGGTTGAACAGGGTTACTGTGAAGAACAAGTACCCGTTGCCCAGAATAGACGAGTTGTTGGATCAACTCAAAGGAGCCAAGTGGTTTTCTAAGATTGATTTGGCCTCAGGGTATCATCAGATCCCTATAGAGCCAAATGATATTAGAAAGACAACATTCCGGACCAGGTACGGCCACTACGAGTTTATGGTTATGCCATTCGGTCTGACCAATGCGCCTGCTGCATTCATGAAAATGATGAACAGCGTGTTCCGATACTTCCTGGATGAACCAGTGATCATCTTCATTGATGATATCCTGATTTACTCCAAGGAAGAGGAATCTCATCGGAAACACCTGAGAGCCGTGCTGGAACGATTACGGGAACACAAGCTCTATGCAAAACTCAGTAAATGCAGTTTTTGGCAGAAGAGCATTGGGTTTCTTGGCCACATTGTGTCCGGTGAGGGCGTCTCGGTGGATCCAGAGAAGATCAGGGCAATCAAGGATTGGCCTCGACCACGCAGTGCCACGGAGGTCAGAAGCTTCCTAGGGCTGGCAGGTTATTATAGAAAGTTTGTGAAAGGATTCGCAAGCTTGGCTCAGCCTATAACACGGTTGACCGGGAAGGACGTTAAGTTCACATGGTCTGAGGAGTGTGGGAAATGTTTTTCCGCGCTTAAGGACATGCTGACTAGCGCACCCATTCTGGTTCTTCCAGAGGCCGACCAACCTTATGTGGTTTATACGGACGCGTCCATAACAGGACTAGGTTGCGTATTAACCCAGCATGGGAAGGTCATCGCTTATGCCTCAAGGCAGTTGAGAAAACATGAGGGAAACTACCCCACCCATGACCTTGAAATGGCCGCGGTAGTGTTCGCCTTAAAGATTTGCCGATCATACTTGTATGGTGCCAAGGTTCAGATACTTACGGACCATAAGAGTCTTAAGTATATATTCACACAGCCTGAGTTAAACTTAAGGGAGAGAAGGTGGATGGAGTTTGTAGCTGATTACGATCTGGATATCACCTATCATCCGGGAAAGGCTAATCTGGTCGCAGATGCCTTGAGCCGAAGAAGGGCCGACGTATCAGCCGAATGAGAAGCGGACGACCTGGACGGTACGGTTCGTGCCCTACGGTTGAACGCATCGACCAAAGAGTCTGAACCACTCGGATTAGAGGCGGTCAATCAGGCCGACCTGCTTACCCGAATTCGGTTGGCTCAAGGTCAGGACGAGAACCTAAACAAGGTTGCTCAGAATGATAGGACGGAGTACCAAACTGCAAAGGATGGTACCATCCTAGTAAACGGTCGGATCAGTGTTCCTAATGATAGAAGTCTAAAGGAAGAGATTATGAGGGAGGCTCATAAGTCCAGATTCTCGGTTCATCCTGGTGCGACCAAGATGTACCAGAACCTTAAGAAGTTCTATCATTGGATCCGTATGAAGGCAGATGTCGCGGAATGGGTGGCCAAGTGTTCCACTTGCCAACTCATCAAAGCAGAACATCAAGTGCCTAGTGGGTTATTGCAAAGCTTGCCTATTCCGAAATGGAAATGGGATCACATCACAATGGACTTTGTGACTGGGTTCCCAACCACGAGGAATAAGAAAGATGCGGTTTGGGTTGTGGTTGATCGCCTAACCAAATCAGCACACTTCCTGGCTATCAAAAAGTCGGATGGGGTAGATCAGATTGTACGTAAGTACATTGATGAGATCGTCCGACTACATGGTGTGCCGGCAAGCATAGTTTCAGATAGGGATTCAAGGTTCACATCTTACTTCTGGAAGGCTTTCCAAAAGGCTTTAGGAACAAGAGTGAACATGAGTACAGCCTATCACCCACAAACGGATGGACAGTCTGAACGTACGATCCAGACATTGGAAGATATGTTGCGAGCATGTGTTCTAGACTGGGGTGATTCTTGGGAGAAACATCTACCTCTGGTAGAATTTGCTTACAACAATATCTTCCATAGTAGTATTGGCATGTCGCCATACGAAGCTCTGTATGGGCATCCATGCAGGACACCCTTATGCTGGACCCAAGTTGGGGAACGCAGCATGATTGGTCCGGAGATTGTCGAAGAGACAACCGAAAAGATCATGTTCTTGAGGGACAAGATGAGACAGGCACAAGACCGCCAAAAGAACTATGCGGATCGAAGAAGGAAAGATCTCGAGTTCCAAGTAGGTGACTTGGTGTATCTCAGAATGATTACCTTCAAAGGACGGGTCCGGATTTCCAGAAAACGGAAGTTAGATCCGAGATACTTGGGGCCGTTCAAGGTCATTGAAAGGGTTGGGATGGTGGCCTACAAGTTGGACTTGCCGGCCAAGATGAACGCATTTCATAATGTGTTCCACGTCTCCCAACTTCGGAAATGTTTGACGGACCAAGACATCGCTCTTCCTGTCATTCCAGACGATCTTGGTAAGAACCTAACCTTGGAAACGAGGCCAGTTCGAATCATAGATAGGATGGAAAAAGCAACAAGGAAGAAGACGGTCCAGATGGTCAAGGTCGTCTGGGACTGTAATGGTCAGGATATAATCACTTGGGAAACTGTAATGGTCGAGGACGAATCCATCCCAAGGGGGGGGAGACTTGTCACGCCCCCAATCCTGAATAGGATTATCGGGACGGCCATGGTTCGAGGAAACGTGCAAGCCAGTCATAGGACATCAAGGCAGGCGTTCCATGGTCGAGAAAGAAGGTTAAGGACATAAGGAAATTTAGACTTAACCTTATACAAGCTAGGAGACAGCTAGGACTAGTAAGACGGTAACTGGACGAAGTGAACGAGTATCTCGGCCAGCTCAATGAAGCTAGGTTCAGTTCACTCCAGCTCAGTCCCTACTAAGTCAGCTCCACTAGCTGGACTACTAGATCACTCAGCTGAGGCAGCTGAGAGTCAGCTCATCTCAGCTAGACGGACTATCCGGGCTTTAGGCCGATGGTCCGGGTCCGGGTCAGTGGCGGGCTGTGAGGGCCGGCCACGAGGCCATGAGCTGTTGGGTCCTTGGGCAAGGCCGTGAGCTAAGTCCAGGTGGCTTGGGGCGTGGGTTGGGCTTGTGACCGACCCCAAACCCAATCAGAAAGGCTGAAGGGATGCAAGTGGCCGAAAGGGGACAACCCTTGGCCGATGGTGCCCATTCGCTAGCAAGTCAAGCCTGTTCGTGGGGCAAGACTTACCCCCTCGTTTTCTATAAATGTGGGGGCTCTCTGGTCGATTTCATTATCCAACTCCAGAGTAAAATACTCAGAGAAAAACGTAGAGAGAAAGAAAGAGAGAAAGAGAGAGTTCCGGCCAAGAGAAAGGCCGATTGTGGTGGTGTTCTGTTCCGGCGACTCTGATCGTTTGAGAACTAACTCCGGTCAAGAATGGGAGATCAAGACAAGGAGAAGAGCATGGAGAACCCAGACGTGGTTCACAATGTATGTGATGGGCCGTGGCTCCATCAGACCGAACGGACGGTCCATGCGACCGCACCGCGGCTCTGCTCGGTTCCTAAGTCCCATCCGGCTCTCCTTATCTGTTTCAATTCGTTTCTCTTCTCTTCTCTCTGGTTAAACACGAAAGGTTGTGTTGGTTGAGTCCAAGGGACACGTCCCTAGGCTTTGGCCGAACATAACCAAACCGCTAGCCTAGACACGGGTCGGTTAGAGGGATGATCCGATCGCACCAAGACTGGGCGGTTAGGACGAACGGTTGGGAATGACCCAAAGGGCACGAGTTGTCAAGAGTCGTGAGTGTCCAAGAGGCACGAATGGCCGAAGGGTACATGTTCCAAACGGTGTCTTTCGGGACAGGTTAGGACCGATCCTTATGGATCAGCCTATGGCTTGTCTAGTTAAGACAAGTTCACGGTTTGTCTAAGCCAAGGTAGAGTCGCAAGGTCTGACCGGTTTCTAAGCCTTCCGGATTAGGCTTGAGGCTTACTCGGCCGATTGGATCCAGGCCTAAGGCCAGATCAGGTCAGGGAGTCCGTTGGGCCATTAAGCCGGACTCCATTGGCCGGTCGCACCTAGATTCTATCCGGTTAGACGGATTGGTCTTTGGGGATGATCCATATCTGTTCGTGTGTTCTGTTTATCTATTCTGGACTATCTATCTGATTCTAAGTCAAGGGGTGGTTGGTTGAATGACTTAGGATATGGTAGGTAGGTTCATACGTTCATGATTATGTTGACTGAGGTTTATCTAAGTTCTAGGAACCAAGCCAAGCATTGTAGAATCAATCCGTTCTATTCTCGGTTATGATTAATGCTTATCTGGTTGTGGTTTCAGGAACTAAGGATGGTTCTGGTCAAGCCAAGGAGATGTGAAGGCTCGGTCAGTGAGAGGCTGTGTAACGTGTGTTTAGATGATGCTAGGGATGAACTAGTGATTGTCTATGAGACTTATAAGAAGTTGTGTATTGAATCTCATGTTTCTAAGTAATACAAAGTTTATACATTGTTATTCCGCTGTGCAATCTATTCCTTTGTTTATAAACCTCATATTCGAATATGACTTAGTAAAGAAAATACTTAGAATGAATCAGACAAGCAAAGAAATTAATAAGTAAGCATTCGTATCCAGTTGGGTCGAGAGACCAGGAACGGGTCTTACACTTGGACTCAGCACGCTGGCCCTTCCCGTGGACAGTTTGGGTGATTTTGGCCCACGTGGGCTGTCTGTTCAGTACACACAGGACGTCCTTGGGTGTCCGTCAGCACACACAGGACGTCCGTGTGTGTCTGTCAGCACACACAAGACGTCTGTGGCTGTCCGTGTGTGTCCGTTAGCACACACAGGACGTCAGTGGCTGTCCATCAGTACACATATCACCACGTTGGTCCTTGGACTCAGCACGTTGACCCTTCCCGTTAGCACACACAGGACGTCACGTGGGCTGTCTGTTCAGTACACACAGGACGTCCGTGTGTGTCCGTCAGCACACTCAGGACGTCCGTGTGTGTCCGTCAGCACACACTAGACGTCCGTGGCTGTTAGTCAGCACACACAGGACGTCTGTGGCTGTCCGTCAGCACACACAAGACGTCTTTCGCTGTCCATCGGTACACATATCAGCACGTTGGTCCTTGGACTCAGCACGCCGGCCCTTCACGTGGACTGTTTGGGAGATTTTGGCCCATGTGGGCTGTCTGTTCAGTACAGACGTCCGTGGGTGTCTGCCAGCACACATAGGACGTCCGTGGCTGTCTGTGGCTGTCCGTCAGCACACACAGGATGTCCGTGGCTATCCGTGTGTGTCCATCAGCACACACAGGACGTCCGTGGCTGTCCATCTGTACACAAATCAGCACGCTGGTCCTTGGACTCAGCACGCAGGCCCTTCCCGTGGACTGTTCGGGTGATTTTGGCCCATGTGGGCTGTCTGTTCAGTACACACAGGACGTCCGTGGGTGTCCGTCAACACACACAGGACGTCCGTGTGTGTCCGTCAGCACACACAAGACGTCTGTGGCTGTCCGTGTGTGTTCGTCAGCATACACAGGATGTCTGTGGCTGTCCATCAGTACACATATCAGCACGTTGGTGATACAGGCCAGGAATCAGATTGCACGGACGGATGGTCTGAGGTTCAAGAACTCGGACTGGACAGAACGGACGGACGGCTATGGGACAGCTAGACGGACGCGATGGAGTGGGAGATGGCCGATCTGGTTCCTGAAACAAAAGGGTGCTATTTTTATGAGTTTTTATGAATCAAAATGATGAACAGAAAGAGAACTATATGATCAATGAAGAACAGAAGCAAATAGGACTTTTTATGGGTTTTTATAATGAATGGAAAAATCTAGAACTATATGGTGCAAGATAAAACAAAATAAGAGAAGGATAGAGGTATGGGGGATGGATCCTTGTTGCTGGATGTGTATCTCTCTCAACAAGAACAGTGGATGGAGGTGGATAGATATGGGATTTGGCTTGCTGGATGTGTATCACTCTCAAGGCAAATCGATGGATGGAATGGAGGTGAAGAATCGCCACAAGCTTGGTGGTTTGAAGCTTGAGAAGATTCGGCTGCTCTCTCTTGTTTCTCACTGAAAAAGACTTAGGGTTTTAGGTTTGTAAAGGCAAAATTATTTCATAAAAGACTTAGGCCAAAATCGCCAGCTTCATGGAGTTATATAGGGTTTACCCCTTATGGGACTCAAAGAAAAAAGGCCTTAAACAAGCTGGCCGAAAATGAGGCTGAAACAATAGCCCAAGGTCTTAACCAAATACATTAAAATAAACCAGACATCTGGTTATCGGTTTGAGAAGGCCTAGACCAAGGCTAATAGCATGCTTGCATGTTGCCTCATTAAAACCTTACCAAGAAAACCCAATGGGACAAAACCTGGTGAGGAAAAAGAGTACAACACATGCTACTCCCCTTGGTGGTTGGCTAGATCTCAGAACCGGGAAGAGTTGGAGTGGATGAAATGGAAACTGAGTCTGGACCAAGCTCGGATGTGGAAATGAGACGTCCGGCTTGGTTGAGTCTGAACTGGATCGGGTCGGCCGCGTCCTGAACCTCCTTTGGGCCAGCTTGATCTTGAATCTTCAACTGGACCATCTTCTCAATCAGCAGCTGGTCCTGGTCAGTCTGTCCATCTTGATCAAGGATTTGTTGGACAGCTTTGGTGAAACCTTCTCGCAAGGCCCTGGTTCCACTCCGGGTAGTCGGACCGCGCCTAACTATGGGAACCTCTACTTGGATGGCCTCATCATTCCCTCCCTCTTGAAGAGGTTCTGGCCTCAGAACACCATCATCTGCAAAGTCATCACTACTATCTGCATGGAAAGGAGACAAATCCGAGACATTGAAAGTATGTGAAATTTTAAATTCAGCTGGGAGGTCAAGGATATAGGCATTGTCGTTGATCTTCTTTAGGATGCGGAATGGTCCTGTCCCACGAGGAGAGAGCTTGGACTTCCGGGCTTCTGGAAACCTCTCGGGCCGCATGTGTAACCACACCAAGTCCCCGGGTTCAAACAGTACCTCCTTCCTCTTCTGGTCATACTTGGCCTTGACCTTAGCCGCCTTGGCTTCTATCCTCTCCTTGACCTTCAGGTGCATGTTCTTAACAAACTCTGCCTTGGCGACTCCATCACGACTGCGGTACATGGAGCTGGGCAGTTCGGTGAAGTCTAAAGGAGTCTCTGGCTGAAACCCATAAAAATCTCAAAAGGTGACAGGTTAGTAGTAGAGTGCCTAGCATGGTTATAAGCAAACTCAACAAAAGGCAAACAAGACAACCATTTTCTTAAGTTCTTACCAACCGTAGCTCTCAACAGTTGAGAGAGTGTACGGTTTACTACCTCAGTCTGGCCGTCGGTCTGGGGATGGCAAGTGGTCGAGAATAGTAGCTTGGTTCCGAACTTCCCCCATAGTGTCCTCCAGAAATGGCTGAGGAACCTGGCATCACGGTCAGACACAATGGTTCGAGGAAC
Source organism: Brassica rapa (assembly GCF_000309985.2). Lineage (NCBI taxonomy): Eukaryota > Viridiplantae > Streptophyta > Magnoliopsida > Brassicales > Brassicaceae > Brassica > Brassica rapa. Next base: position 22,681 of record NW_022609957.1, on the reverse strand, counting down.
ACCATGTAGTCGAACCACTTCTTTGAAGAATAGGTCGGCGGTCTGAGTGGCATCATTAGTGGTGTTACAGGCTATGAAATGGGCCATCTTGGAGAACCTGTCTACCACTACAAAAATGGAATCCTTGTGGTTTATCTTGGGTAAGCCCAGCACAAAGTCCATAGAAATGTCTACCCAAGGGTGGTTAGGAATCGGCAATGGCATTTGTAAACCGTAAGGATGTGACCTGGACTTGGTTTTAAGGCAAGTAGTGCACTTGGCGCATATGCTCTCCACATCCCTCTTCATGTTTGGCCAAAAGAAATGTTCAGTTAGGACACTCAAGGTCTTGTCCCAACCAAAGTGTCCCATGAGGCCGCCACCATGGGCCTCCCGAACCAGCAGTTCCCTCATGGCTCCTTTGGGAATGCACAACCTCCTTCCCTTGAACAGGAACCCCTCATGCTGGTAGTATGGCCCGAAAGCCCCCTTCTCAGTGTTCCTGAAAACTTCATTAAAATCAAGATCAGTGGCATAAGATTCTTTAATATGTTCGAAACCCATGATCTTGGCCTCCATGGTCACAATGAGAGTGTGTCTCCGGGACAGTGCATCGGCCACCACATTGTCCTTGCCCTTCTTGTACTTGATCACATAGGGAAAGGTCTCCACGAACTCGAGCCATCTGGCTTGCCTCTTCTTGAGTGTGGTCTGTCCCCTCAAGTGCTTAAGTGTCTCATGATCTGTATGAATAACAAATTCCTTAGACAAAAGGTAATGCTGCCAAGTTTCAAGGGACCTTACTAGACCGTATAGCTCTTTGTCATAGGTTGGGTAGTTGAGGGCAGCTCCACTCAGTTTCTCACTAAAGAATGCCACTGGTCGGCCCCCTTGAGTGAGGACAGCTTCAATGCCTGTACCTGATGCATCACACTCAATCTCAAAAGTTTTATTAAAATCAGGGAGTGTAAGAACGGGTGCATGAGTTAAACTATATTTAAGCTTATTGAAAGACTCCTCTTGGGCAGGGCCCCAAACAAAGGACACATTCTTCTTGATCACTGAGGTCATGGGAGCAGCAATGGTGCTGAAGTCCTTGACAAACCGCCTATAGAAGCTGGCTAGGCCATGGAAACTTCGGACTTGCCCAATAGTGGTCGGTGTGGGCCAGTCTTGGATGGCCTTGATCTTCTCCTCATCGACCTTCAAACCCTGTGAGCTCACAACAAAGCCTAAAAATATTAACTGGTCAGTGCAAAATACACACTTCTTGAGATTGGCAAAGAGTCCTTCCTGCCTGAGCGCCTTCAAAACCTGTTCTACATGACTAAGGTGATCGGATAAGCACTGACTATAGATCAATATGTCATCAAAATAGACAACCACAAATTTACCAATGTATGGCCTTAGAACCTCGTTCATAAGCCTCATGAAGGTGCTAGGGGCGTTGGTAAGACCAAAAGGCATCACCAGCCACTCATACAAGCCTTGCTTGGTCTTGAAAGCAGTCTTCCACTCGTCTCCCTCCTTCATCCGAACTTGATGATAGCCACTCCTAAGATCAATCTTGGAAAACACTGTGGAACCACTCAGTTCATCTAACATATCATCAAGTCTAGGAATGGGGTACCGATATTTTATGGTGATGTTGTTGATGGCTCGGCAATAAACACACATACGCAATGTTCCATCCTTCTTAGGCACCAATAGGACGGGAACTGCACATGGGCTGAGACTCTCTCGAATGTACCCCTTGTCCATGAGGTCTTGGACCTGTCTCTCCAGCTCCTTAGCCTCCTCCGGATTGACTCGGTATGCGGCTCGGTTTGGAAGTGGGGCGCCTGGCACAAAGTCTATCTGATGTTCGATGCCTCGGAGGGGTGGTAAGCCGGCTGGGATCTCTTCAGGGAACACGTCCTTGTACTGGTCCATTAGTACTTGCATCTCAGCTGGACAATCTGGTGCCTCAAAGCCTGCAAAACAACCTTCCTTGAAAACCATTAGTAGCACCTGTGTGTCTTGCTGCAATGATTTAATCAATTTACTAGAAGAGATGTAAAGGTTAGTTTTACTAAACAATCCAGACTGATCCATGGCCCTCTGCATCTCGTACACCTCTTGTGAACTGAGAGGAGCCAGGCTGTGCTTCTTGTTGTTGTGAGTAAAGCTGTAGATGTTAGTCCTCCCATGGTGAATGGTCTCCTTGTCAAACTGCCAAGGCCTCCCTAACAGTAGATGGCCGGCTTGCATAGGAACCACATCACACTTCACCTGGTCCTGGTACTTACCAATACAAAAGGAAACAACAACTTGCTCCGATATTTTAAGCTCCGTCTCATCATTGAGCCACTTGAGCTTGTATGGCCTGGGGTGTGGCAACTTTGCTAGTCCTAACTTTTCAACAAGGTACCTTCTGGCCACGTTAGTGCAAGAGCCACCATCAATAATTAGACTACATACCTTGCCCTCCACACTACATCTAGTATGGAAGATGTTCTCTCGTTAGACGGTTTCTGGATCAAAGAGAGCACTGAGAGCTCGTCTGACCACCAGCAGCTCACCAGTTTCAGCATAGTCCACTATCTCGTCACCTGAGTCAGCCATCTCTACATCGGCCTCGTCTTGGGACTCATACTCGCCGTCTGCCTTAAGGATCATGACACGCTTGTTCGGACAGTCCCTGGCGTAGTGCCCCTTCCCCTGACATTTGAAACAATTAATATCACGAGTTCTTTGAGCTTGGTTTGTCCCTTACCTGGTTCGGATGAACCTGGTTTGGACTGGTCGGATTGGCTCTTCTTGAACCGGTTTTCCACTTCAATGGATTTGTTCTTCTCAGCCCCTTTGGATCCGGATGAAGCCCATGGCGTCTTGCTCCTGGCACTTGAGGCGTTCTTCCTTTTAATGTGTTGCTCGGCCTGGATGGCATAGTGGAGGAGATCATTGAAGTTGACGTAGGTCTGCCTCTCCACCTTGCGAGCGATGCGGTCTTGAAGGCCTTCCAAGAATTGAGCCATCATAACCTCTTCGGTCTCGCGCGTCCTGAGCTTGTTCTTGAGAGCCTCAAACTCCTCAAAGTACTCCTCTACGGACCTAGTACCCTGAGACAACTTGCGAAAACGTTTTAGTAAGTCCCGCTGATAGTATGAGGGAATATACCTTGCACGGAGCTTAGCTCGCATCTCATCCCAAGTCTCAATCCTATAGACTCTGCCAACCTCGGCAACTTCCCTGTCCCACCAGGTTAGGGCATTGTCCGTCAGTTGGGCTGCGGCTAAGGCAATTTTCTTGGCCTCGGTATAGCGGTAGTACTCAAAGATGTACTCCATGCGCCTCTCCCATTCAATGTAGGCGTCCAGGTCAACCTTTCCAGCAAAGGTTGGAGGAGTAAGTTTGAGATCCTTGCCTCCTTGCCAAGCTACTTCATCGTCTCGGAATCTCCTTCGGACCGGGCTCCCATCGCCTTGGACCCGATAATCCCGTCGGTTCCCATGTCCGGCCCGTTCGCGCCGTGGCTCTTCCGGTTCGGTATGGTCAGTGTCCGAGTTGTCCTCACTGGATTGGGACTGTTGTTCCTCCGGAATGGGTTGGTTTCTCCTCCTTGGCCGTGGAACATTAGCTCGATCCCTTCCTGCTATCTGAGCCAGCTGCTCAGTCACAGTAGCCAGTGCGGCTTGGAGTTCAGCATGGTTAGCCATCAGCTGAGCATTAATCTCGGCTTGTGTTGGTTCTCCATTAAGGTCTCCCATGGTTTTTCCTGCGACAAGAGAGGAAAGAAAAGGTGATTTGCAAAGAATCAAAGAAGAAGAAAAGGATATTTAACTAAGGTATGCAATGAATGTAAATCTTCTTTTTTTTTTATTGTTCAAAATCGAAAATTTAAAAATAGGAAAGTACAATATTTTTTTTTTTTTAAATATGGAGAAAAAAAAAACTTGAAGTGCAAGCCAAGAAAATTAAATGCAATTAAATGGAAATCCGATCAAAAAGGAAAGTAAAAATATATGGATGCCAAAAACAAGTTACTTGAATGAAAGATGCACAAAAATGGATCAAAAGATATGCAAGAAAAAAAAAAAAAAACAAGTCACAGCAACGTGGCACTCCAGACGTCATTCAAAAAAATCCTAACAACCACGTAGGAGTCACCACAACAGAAATCAATTCAGATCTATCACGCCAACCAAAAAGGCAAGCATCGATCGACGGAACAACCGAGACATCGATCGACAGGGTAACACCAACGTCGATCGATAGAGATGACCCGACGTCGATCGATAGAGATGACCCGACGTCGATCGACAGACAGTATGAATTTTGGAACCGCGCTTTTGACATGTACGGAGCCAGAAAGTTCACTTGGGAACAAGGGGACGAGTATGGAGTCTACAGAGATGAGTGTGGACATGCACGAGGCATAGCTGGTGAGATGATACCTGTCACAACGGACAACATCAGGAAATTACTGGAAAGAGCATCTCTTTTTGAAGAGAGCCACATCTGCCTTCCAGAACATGCCACTTCCTTCACACTCACAAGACTGGCACCAGAACACTACACCAAAGATGAAATCGATGAGATGGTGTTTGGTATTTGTGGAGCTCAGGAGAAACTGGGAGAGGAGCTCAAAACATTGGTAGAGGATACACATCATCCTTTGGATAGAGGCTACAATGAGTTTTTCAGAAGTATGGCAGAAATGAGGACAGAAATTGAGAGTTTACGTCAGCAACTTGAGAAGGAAGCTACGACCTCAGCATCGATCGACGCACCACATGCAACATCGATCGACGTCAGTCTTCCTACAGCTCAGATCCCTGCAAAACCGCAATGTTCAACACAACACATGGATGAATGGGAAATCTCATACATCGACACAAGGATAAACGACGTTTACTGCCCTCTAAACAACACTAAAATCGAGCTACTACAGCAAGATCTGGACACCATTCGCAAGAAGGACCAACAACCAGCCACATCGATCGACATGTGTACCTTCATATCGCTCGACGCTAAAGTCTCAGCCATGAATGAGAGGCTGAGGACTTACGAGGACATGCATGACCGCTTTATATCACCAGTCACGATAGATTTAAACAAATTGTCTAGTCAATTACTTCATGCCCAAAATGATATTGAGAACATTACTAATCAAAGTTTTTTGCAGGCAAAATCAGCATCGATGGACAGTCTACGAGGGCCTTGGATCGATGGCAAGAAACCTTTGGAGTTACTTCCTTACATAGCAGCAGAAGTTGACAAGATCACATCCAAGATCTACACTGCTCTAGACACCATGGAGGAACAACTTGACAAACACTGCGATGACATCTACTTTCCATTAGACAACAAAATCAGTGGACTAGACAGCCACGCAGAATGGCTACAGAAAGATGTCAAAGCCATTCAGAGGCAACTCGCAGCTCAACACCAGATATCAGCATCGATCGACAGAACACGAGCGAAATCGATCGATTTCAGACAACTCGCAGCTCAACACATAATCGCATCGATCGACGCCGAGTCTACACCAATCAGCGAGCAACTGATACACAAGACGATAGAGTCAATGCAAAAGGAACTGAAAGATCTTTCAGCATACGCCTATGACAACATAGGCTGGCACCAGGTCAGTATTGACAACGTTCAAGAAAGGCTACAGAACATCTCCAATGTACTTGAGAAGATGGATGACAAATGGACAAGAAATGATGAAGCCACAAGAAGTTTCATTGCATCTTGGTCCAGAATGTGCAGAGATGACGTGGATGCTTGTTTTCCAACAAGCAGCTGTTTCTCCACCCAATAGCCAATCACTACCGCAGTCAAGCTAAATGACTATAACCAAGCGCTGAATGGGAGGCAACCCACTATTAGGTATTTTATTTAGGTTTTATTAGCTAGCATTTATTTACTTTCGTTTTATTTCTTTCAGATTTAGGAGACCCAAGTAGGAGGACCTGAATATCGACTGACGACGAGATGTCGAAATAGCTCGACATAGACAACCACACGACTATCGATGTAACACTTACACATCAATCGATATCTAATCCGGTCAGATGTATCTTTCTTACATGTTACATTTCCTACATAATGAACTATTCATCATAACTCCGGCTGAGTTACACTGGGACAGTGTAATTTAAGTATGGGGGGAGATTTACTGATATAATTTATTCTATTCTTATATAAAAAGGAATTTTAATAAATTATGCTTAGCTATTGAAAATAAGGACTATAACCTTATATTGATTTAAACATGAATATCTAACCAATCTTTAGCACCATTTTAGATTTACTTATTGCAGATAGCACTAAAGATGCTAAAGAGGATCAACCTATCAACTACACACTTGCCTTGAACCGTATGAAGTAACCAAAGCTGATTTCCAACACTAAACCTGACATAACCGCTTGTCTTGGGGCTTGGTATACATGGGATCGGATTCTTCATACAGGTCTGGAAGGTAACGCCTGGTTTAGATTATTTATCATATTTTCTCTCTCTAAATTTTGACCCTAGATTAGTTAGTGAGTATATGAACAAAAAAAGATCTATTGTTTAATTAGGATGAGTCTGAACAGGACTTGGTGGCTAAAACCATTAAGGCTTGATTCATAAAGACTCAAATAAAAGAGTTCGAAACGGGACATGGAGGCGGTAATCTTCAAGGCTCGCTTTCGCAAAGAACTCTTGGATATAGGTCAAAAAGAAGTGAACAGAACTTGGTGGCAACCACCATTAAGTTTTGATTCATGGAAGCCTGTCCAATCTTGGTCAGTGATCCTGCAATGGAAGCAGACTTTGACTCAAGAGCGGAATTTAGAGAGAGAGAAACTAGGAACTAACTTTTACCTACAGCTCCAAATACCTGTCTGAAATCCTTGCATCCTGTGATCGATACTCCCAAGGTTAAGCATTCACTTTATATTTATGCTAAGAAATGAAATCAGTAGAGGGGATGTCAGACGTGAATTGATGAGTTGTGGTATGTTAGAAATGGTTGCTAAGCTAGGATATTGCATAGTGTACTTTTGTGATTAGGACTTTTTAAATGTGGTTGCAAAATTTGTGGGAACCGAAATTCGCACTGTCGATTTCCGTTTAAATAAGGAAACTAAGAAAACCCTAGTTTCCCAGAGGACCCGGATATCTGTTAATTACCACACGTCAAGCAATCAGAACACGAGAATAACAACGATAAAAATAAGAAATCGAAAAGAGAGCAAAATAGATCTTATTCCGAATCTGCGTATGAGCGTTACAACAAGGTATAAGCCTGGGCTCGAGAGCTGTCGGCGAGATTCCTAGTTCTAGCAACCCTAAGACGGCTAAACCTAATTGAGTCGCAGCTCGAAATAACAAAAACGGAAAGTTGCCTAAATCGCTCTAAGTGCTAAGTTTGCTCTGAAAAAGTTCTCTTCTTGCTCCTCGCCTAGGACTCCTTATATACTAGCTCCAAGGTCGGTTTACGCTTTTACTCTTCTGCCCTTAAGCCGTCATAGCATAAAAATGGAGATATTCCATTTTTCCCGATCTTCACAATTATCTTCAAAACTTCCGTATTTATCCGCGGAAACTTGACATTTATCCTTCCTCGCGGGCCAAGCGCGAACCATGCTGTGGTTCACGGGCTTTTGGTTAGGAAAAATCGTAGGATGGGCCTCGAGTCGTGTTTTAGGTCCCTTTGGGCCGTCTTCCGACTTGACACGTTTACTACGAGTTTTCCGCGGTTTCTAATCCGCGACGTTTGATCGATGAATTTAGAATGGCGGGAAACATAGACTGAGCTTGCTACGGTCTTCGGGAGATAGCATTCGAAGGTTTGACGAGAATGCAAGGACTGGTGTCGTATCGATGTTCGGAAAGGTTCAATCGCTACACAGCGACCGAACTTTGGCTCGAGCCCGGTCGCTATGTAGCGACCGAGCGAAACGAGTGCTCGGTCGCTACGTAGCGACCGAGCTTCGGCTTGAGCTCGGTCGCTACGTAGCGACCGAGCGGGACGATCGCTCGGTCGCTACGTAGCGACCGAGCTTGGCTGAGCTCGGTCGCTACGTAGCGACCGAGCGGGACGATCGCTCGGTCGCTACGTAGCGACCGAGCTTTGGCTCGAGCTCGGTCGCTACGTAGCGACCGAGCGGGACGATCGCTCGGTCGCTACGTAGCGACCGAGCTTGGCCGAGCTCGGTCGCTACGTAGCGACCGAGCGGGACGATCGCTCGGTCGCTACGTAGCGACCGAGCTTTGGCTCGAGCTCGGTCGCTACGTAGCGACCGAGCGGGACGATCGCTCGGTCGCTACGTAGCGACCGAGCTTGGCTGAGCTCGGTCGCTACGTAGCGACCGAGCGGGACGATCGCTCGGTCGCTACGTAGCGACCGAGCTTTGGCTCGAGCTCGGTCGCTACGTAGCGACCGAGCGGGACGATCGCTCGGTCGCTACGTAGCGACCGAGCTTGGCTGAGCTCGGTCGCTACGTAGCGACCGAGCGGGACGATCGCTCGGTCGCTACGTAGCGACCGAGCTTTGGCTCGAGCTCGGTCGCTACGTAGCGACCGAGCGGGACGATCGCTCGGTCGCTACGTAGCGACCGAGCTTTGGCTCGAGCGCTCGGTCGCTACGTAGCGACCGAGCGGGACGGACGTTCAGTCGCTGCGTAACGACCTGTTTCGAGCTTTCGTCGGACGTCTCGATTCTTTCTTCCGCCAAGCTTTTTCGTAAGGAAGAACCTATTTCGAAAAGTACTCTTCGGAGAAACTCTTATTTTCTTCTTCGAACGTTTTGAATGTTTAAATTTGTCGTAACCGTTTTTGACCCCAACAAAATTGTTGAGGAAAGATTTCAATATTTTCAAATCTCTTTCAGAGAGACTGTCTGTATGTTTTGCTTGAGGACAAACAAAAGGGTAAGTCTGGGGGAGTTGATATACCTTGGATTTGACCCATTTTTATCCATGGTATATAAGTATTTTATTATATATATATATATATCTATGTTTTCTACTCTTCTAGGTATGTTTTCAGGTTCAGGTGCATTTCGGAGTAAAGCTATGACTTTGGAGCATTTTGGAGCTTAAAGGACATTTCACCCGAGCTGATTACGTAGAGGTCGACGAGAGGAAGAACAATCGATCGATGCGCAACAGTGCTGACGATCGATATAAGGAGATGCCTTGACAGATGAAGATTAATATCGATCGATGTACACAAGTACCATCGATCGATGTCGAGACACCAGGCACGCGACATTTGGATTCAGCAGACTTAAAAACCAAGGCCAAGCCAAATTACCAAAATGCCCTGACGAGTTTTTAACCTAGTAGATTATATACTGCCTAAGTGTTTTGACGGCAAGGAGAGCTTTTTCTAGACCCAGTTTTGTTACAAGTTTCATTGGGAGAGAAGATCACTTGTGATTGGAACTCCTTGTTTTCATTTCTTTTCATCTATACTATGAGTTTCTATTCCTTTATTGTTATGAATTGCTTTGCTATGTCTGAGTAGTTCAATTATTAGATCCAAGGTTCAGATAGGTTTGAGGGATTAGCCCCAAACTATAGATCTGCCTTGTTGTGATATTCATGATAGATTTGTATTCATTGCTTGTTTTAGCTTTGCTATCTAGAACTTGATCATAGGATTGCATATTCAAGCACCATTGTTATCCCATCCTGACATCTATCTATCATATTAGGACTGCTAGAGAGGGTTAACCGCCAATTTAGTATCTTAATAGGGCATTTCATACTCGCGCATAGGCCTGGCTAGAACCTGTCGATCGATGTCCTCAACTGAAAATCAATCGACGTTGGCAAAGGTGTATCGGTCGACATCTTAATTGACCATCGATCGACACTCTCTCGCTGTCGGCATACTAACCATTGGGATACGAGATCTAGTCTGTTAACCAGTGATACATGCGACAGCTGATCACTGGGTTAAGCGATTGAGCTCTAATATATCATGCATGCAACAGTTAGGCATCTATAGGTATTATAATCTCCAACACCTGAATAGTGGCCCTGCACATCTAATATCATTTCCAACCAAGCTACATTTATTATTTACTCGCTTGTTACTATTGCTATTTCATTTAAACATTTACAACCTTTAGAATTAATAAACACTAGATTTAATTGTTCCCTAGCTCCTTGTGGATTCGATCCCTAAGTACTACATCTGAACCTCTTTTGATGAGAGTAACACTCCTTAGGGTAATTTTAGTGGTATCAGATATCAGCACGTTGGTCCTTGGACTCAGCACACTGACCCTTCCCGTGGACTGTTCGGGTGATTTTGGCCCACGTGGGCTGTCGGTTCAGTACACACAAGACGTCTGTGGGTGTCCGCTAGCACACACAGGACGTCCGTGGCTGTTCGTGTGTGTCCATGTGTGTCCGTCTGTGTCTGTCAGCACACACAGGACGTCCGTGGCTGTCCATCAGTACACATATCAGCACGTTGGTCCTTGGACTCAGCACGCTATCCCTTCCCGTGGACTGTTTGGGTGATTTTGGCCCACGTGGGCTGTCTGTTCAGTACACACAGGACGTCCGTGGGTGTCCGCCAGCACACATAGGACATTCGTGGCTGTCCGTGGCTGTCCGTCAGCACATATAGGATGTCAGTGGATGTCCATCAGTACACATATCAGCACGTTGGTCCTTGGACTCAGCACGCTGGCCCTTCCTGTGAACTGTTTGGGTGATTTTGGCCCACGTGGGCTGTCTGTTCAGTATACACAGGATGTCCACGTGTGTCTGCCAGCACACACAGGACGTCCGTGGCTGTCCGTGGCTGTCCGTGTCTGTCCATTTGTGTCCGTGTGTGTCCGTCAGCACACACAGGACGTCCGTGGCTGTCCGTCAGCACACATAGGACGTCAGTGGCTGTCCATCAGTACACATATCAACACGTTGGTCCTTGGACTCAGCACGCTGGCCCTTCCCGTGGACTGCTTTGGTGAATTTGGCCCACGTGGGCTGTCTGTTCAGTACACACAGGATGTCCGTGGGTGTCCGCCAGCACACACAAGACGTCTGTGGCAGTCCGTGGCTGTCCGTCAGCACACACAGGACGTCTATTGCTGTCCGTGTATGTCCGTCAGCACACACATGACGTCTGTGGCTGTCCATCAGTACACATATCAGCACGCTGGTCCTTGGACTCAGCACGCTGGCCCTTCCCATGGACTTTTTGGGTGATTTTTGCCCACGTGGGCTATCTGTTCAGTACACACAGGACGTACGTGGGTGTCCGCCAGCACACATAGAACGTCTGTGGTTTTCCGTTAGCACACACAGGACATCCATGGCTGTCCTTGTGTGTGTCCGTGTGTGTCCGTCTGCACACACATGACGTCTGTGGCTGTCCATCAGTACACATATAAGCACGTTAGTCCTTGGACTCAGCATGCTGACCCTTCCCATGGACTGTTCGGGTGATTTGGGCCCATGTGGGCTGTCTGTTCAGTACACACAGGACGTCCGTGGGTGTCCGCCAGCACACACAGGACGTCTGTGGCTGTCCGTGTGTGTCCGTCTGTGTCCGTCAGCACAAACAAGACGTCAGTGCCTGTCCATCAGTACACATATCAGCACGTTGGTCCTTGGACCCAGCACGCTGGCCCTTCCCGTGGACTGTTTGTGTGATTTTGGCCCACGTGGGCTGTCTGTTCAGTACACACAGGACGTCAGTAGATGTCCGCCAGTACACACAGGACGTCCGTGGCTGTTCGTGGCTGTTCGTGGGTGTCCGTCAGCACACACAGGACGTCTGTGGCTGTCCATGTGTGTCCGTGTGTGTCCATGGTTGTCCGCCAGGACACACATGATGTCCGTAGCTGTCCATCAGCACAGACAAAACGTCTGTGTGTGTCCGTCAGCACACACAGGATGTCCATATTTTCCGTGTGTGTCCGTGTTTGTCCGTCAGCACACACAGGACGTCCGTGGCTGTCCGTCAGTACACAATTCAGCACGCTGGTCCTTGGAGTAAGCATGCTGGCCCTTCCCGTGGACTGTTCGGGTGATTTTGGCCCACGTGGGCTGTCTGTTCAGTACACACAGGACGTCTGTGGGTGTCCGTCAGCACACACAGGACATCCGTGTGTGTCCGTCAGCACACATAGAACGTCTGTGGCTGTCTGTGTGTGTCTGTGTGTGTCCGTCAGCACACACAGGACGTCCGTGGCTGTCCATCAGTACACATATCAGCACGTCGGTCCTTGGCCTCAGCACGCTGACCCTTCCCGTGGACTGTTTGGGTAATTTTGGCCCACGTGGGCTCTCTGTTCAGTACACACAGGATGTCCGCGGGTGTCCGCCAGCACACACAGGACATCCGTGGCTGTCTGTCAGCACACACAGGACGTCCGTGGCTGTCCGTGTGTGTCCATGTTTGTTCGTGTGTGTCCGTCAGCACATACAGGACGTCCGTGGCTGTCCGTCAGCACACATAGGACGTCAGTTGCTGTCCATCAGTACACATATCAGCACGTTGGTCCTTGGACTCAGCACGCTGACCGTTCCCGTGGACTGTTCGGGTGATTTTGGCCAACGTGGGCTGTCTGTTCAGTGTACACAGGACGTCTGTGGGTGTCCGCCAGGACACACAGGACGTCCGTGGCTGTCCGTCAGCACACACAAGACGTTCGTGGCTGTCTGTGTGTGTCCGTGTGTGTTAGCAGCACACACATGACGTCCGTGGCTGTCCACCAGTACACATATCAGCATGCTGGTCCTTGGACTCAGCACGCTGGCCCTTCCTGTGGACTGTTTGGGTGAATTTGGCCCACGTGGGCTGTCTGTTCAGTACACACAGGACGTCCGTGGGTGTCCGCCAGCACACACAGGACGTCCGTGGCTGTCCGTGTGTGTCCGTGTGTGTCCGTCAGCACAAACAAGACGTCAGTGCCTGTTCATCAGTACACATATCAGCACGTTGGTCCTTGGACTCAGCACGCTGGCCCTTCCCGAGGACTGTTTGTGTGATTTTGGCCCATGTGGGCTGTCTGTTCAGTACACACAGGACGTCCGTAGGTGTCCGCCAGTACACACAGGACGTCCGTTGCTGTTCATGGATGTTCTTGTCTGTCAGTCAGCACACACAGGACGTTCGTGGCTGTCCATGTGTGTCTGTGTGTGTCCGTGGGTGTCCGCCAGGACACACATGATGTCCGTAGCTGTCCATCAGCACAGACAGAACGTCCGTGTGTGTCCGTCAGCACACACAGGATGTCCATATGTTTCCTAGTGTGTCCGTGTGTGTCCGTCAGCACACAAAGGACGTCTATGGCTGTCCATCAGTACACATATCAGCATGCTGGTCCTTGGATTCAGCACACTGGCCCTTCCCATGGACTGTTTGGGTGATTTTGGCCCACGTGGGCTGTCTGTTCAGTACATACAGGACGTCCGTGGGTGTCGGCCAGCACACACAAGACGTCTGTGGCTGTCCGTGTGTGTCCATGTTTGTCCGTCAGCACACACAGGACATCCGTGGCTGTCCATCAGTACACATATCAGCACGCTGGTCCTTGGACTCAGCACGCTGGCCCTTCCCGTGGACTGTTCGGGTGATTTTGGCCCACGTGGGCTGTCTGTTCAGTACACACAGTGTAAGACCCGAACCGTGGCCTCTCGACCTTATGGAGTCCCCAGACTTCCTTATTAATTTCTTTGCTTGTTTGATCCATTTCAATTCTTTTATTTACTAAGTCATATTCGAATATGAGGTTCATAAACAAAGGAACAGATTTGCACAGCGGAATAACAATGTATAAACTTTGTATTACTTAGAAACATGAGATTCAATACACAACTTCTTAATAGTCTCATAGACAATCACTAGTTCATCCCTAGCATCATCTAACCACACGTTACACAGCCTCTCACTGACCGAGCCTCCACGGCTCCTTGGCTTGACCAGAACCATCCTTAGTTCCTGAAACCACAACCAGTTAAGCATTAATCATAACCGAGAATAGAACGGATTGATTCCACAATGCTTGGCTTGGTTCCTAGAACTTAGATAAACCTCAGTCAACATAATCATAAAACGTATGAACCTACCTACCGTATCCTAAGTCATTCAACCAACCACCCCTTGACTTAGAATCAGATAGATAGTCCAGAACAGATAAACAGAACACACTAACAGATCCGGATCGTCCCCAAAGACTAATCCGTCTAACCGGATAGAATCTAAGTGCGACCGGCCAATGAAGTCCGGCTCAATGGCCCAACGGACATCCTTACCTGATCCGGCCTTAGGCCTGGATCCAATCGGCCGAGTAAGCGTCAAGCCTAATCCGGAAGGCTTAGCAACCGGTCAGACCTTGCGACTCTATCTTGGCTTAGACAAACCGTGACCTTGTCTTAACTAGACAAGTCATAGGCTGATCCATAAGGATCGGTCCTAACCTGTCCCGAAAGACACCATTTGGAACATGCACCCTTTGGCCATTCGTGCCTCTTGGACACTCATGACTCTTGACAACTCGTGCCCTTTGGGTCATTCCCAACCGCCCAGTCTTGGTGCGATCGGATCATCCAACTAACCGACCCATATCTAGGCTAGCGGTTTGGTTATGTTCGGCCAAAGCCTAGGGACGTGTCCCTTGGACTCAACCAACACAACCTTTCGTGTTTAACCAGAGAGAAGAGAAGAGAAACGAATTGAAACAGATAAGGAGAGCCGGATGGGACTTAGGAACCGAGCAGAGCCGCGGTGCGGTCGCATGGACCGTCCGTTCGGTCTAATGGAGCCACGGCCCATCACATACCTTGTGAACCACGTCTGGGTTCTCCATGCTCTTCTCCTTGTCATGATCTCCCATTCTTCACCGGAGTTAGTTCTCAAACGATCAGAGTCGCCGGAACACAACACCACCACAATCGGCCTTTCTCTTGGCCGAAACTCTCTCTTTTTCTCTTTCTTTCTCTCTACGTTTTTCTCTGAGCATTTTTACTCTGGAATTAGATAATGAAATCGACCAGAGAGCCTCCATATTTATAGAAAACGAGGGGGTAAGTCTTGCCCCATGAACAGGCACGACTTGCTAGCGAATGGGCACCATCGGCCAAGGGTTGTCCCCTTTCGGCCACTTGCATCCTTTTGCCCTTTCTGATGGGGTTTGGGGTCGGTCACAAGCCCAAACCACGCCCCAGGCCTCCTGGACTTAGCCCACGGCCTTGTCCAAAGACCCAACAGCCCATGGCCTCATGGCCGGACCTCACAGCCCGCCACTGACCCGGACCCAAACCATCTGCCTAAAGCCCGGACAGTCCGTCTAGCTGAGATGAGCTGACTCTCAGCTGCCTCAGCTGAGTGAGCTAGTAGTCCAGCTAGTGGAGCTGACTTAGTAGGGACTGAGCTGGTGTGAACTGAACCTAGCTTCATTGAGCTGTCCGAGCTACTCGTCCACTTCGTCCAGCTACCGTCTTACTCGTCCTAGCTGTCTCTTAGCTTGTATAAGGTTAAGTCTAAGTTCCCTTATGTCCTTAACCTTATTTCTCGACCATGGAACGCTTGCCTTGATGTCCTAAGACTGGCTTGCATGTTTCCTCGAACCATGGCTGTCCCGACAATCCTATTCAGGATTGGGGGCGTGACACACAGGACGTATGTGGGTGTCCGTCAGCACACACAGGACATCCGTGTGTGTCCGTCAGCACACACAGAACATTTGTGGCAGTCCGTGTGTGTCCGTCAGCACACACAGGACACCGAGGCTGTCCATCAGTACACATATCAGCAAGTTGGTCCTTGGGTGATTTTGGCCCACGTGGGCTGTCTGTTCAGTACACACAGGATGTCTGCGGGTGTCCGCCAGCACACACAGGACATCCGTGGCTGTCTGTCAGCACACACAGGACGTCTGCGGCTGTTTGTGTGTGTCCGTCAGCACACACAGGATGTCCGTGGCTGTCCGTCAGCACACATAGGACGTCAGTGGCTGTCCATCAGTACATATATCAGCACGTTGGTCCTTGGACTCAGCACGCTGACCGTTCCCGTGGACTGTTCGGGTGATTTTAGCCCACGTGGGCTGTCTGTTCAGTACACACAGGACGTCTGTGGGTGTCCGCCAGGACACACAGGACGTCCGTGGCTGTCCGTCAGCACACACAAGATGTCCGTGGCTGTCTATGTGTGTCCGTGTGTGTCCGCAGCACACACATGACGTCTGTGGCTGTCCACCAGTACACATATCAGCACGCTGGTCCTTGGACTCAGCACGCTGCCCCTTCCCGTGGACTGTTTGGGTGAATTTGGCCCACGTGGGCTGTCTGTTCAGTACACACATGACGTCCGTGGGTGTCCGCCAGCACACACAAGACGTTCGTGGCTGTCCGTCAGCACACATAGGACGTCAGTGGCTGTTCATCAGTACACATATCAGCACGTTGGTCCTTGGACTCAGCACGCTGGCCCTTCCCGTGGACTGTTTGGATGATTTTGGTTCATGTGGGGTGTCTATGCAGTACACACAGGATGTCTGTGGGTGTCCGCCAGCACACACAGGATGTCCGTGGCTGTATGTGGCTGTCCATCAGCACACACATGACATCTCTGGCTGTCTGTGTGTGTCCATGTGTGTCCGTGTGTGTCCGTCAGCACACACAGGAGGTATGTGGCTGTCCATCAGTACACATATCAGCACGCTGGTCCTTGGACTGAGCACGCTGGCCCTTCCCGTGGACTGTTCGGGTGATTTTGGCCCACGTAGGCTGTCTGTTCAGTACACACAGGACGTCTGTGGGTGTCCGTCAGCACACACAGGACGTCCGTGGCTGTCCATCAGTACACATATCAGCACGCTGGTCCTTGGACTCAACACGCTGGCCCTTCCCGTAGACTGTTTGGGTGATTTTGGCCCACGTGGGCTGTCTGTTCAGTACACACAGGACGTCTGTGGGTGTCCGTCAGCACACACAGGACATCAGTGTGTGTCCGTCAGCACACACAGGACGTCTGTGGCAGTCCATGTGTGTCCGTCAGCACAGACAGGACGTCCGTGGCTGTCCATCAGTACACATATCAGCACGTTGGTCCTTGGCCTCAGCACGCTGACCCTTCCCTTGGACTGTTTGGGTGATTTTGGCCCACCTGGGCTGTCTGTTCAGTACACACAGGATGTCCGCGGGTGTCGGCCAGCACACAAAGGACATCCGTGGCTGTCTGTCAGCACACACAGGACGTCCGTGGCTGTCCGTGTGTGTCCATGTGTGTCCGTGTGTGTCCGTCAGCACACACAGGACGTCCATGGCTGTCCGTCAGCACACATAGAACGTCAGTGGCTGTCCATCAGTACACATATCAGCACGTTGGTCCTTGGTCTCAGCACGCTGACCGTTCCCGTGGACTGTTCGGGTGATTTTGGCCCACAAGGGCTGTCTGTTCAGTACACACAGGACGTCTCTGGGTGTCCGCCAGGACACACAGGACGTCTGTGGCTGTCTGTCAGAACACACAAGACGTCCGTGGCTGTCTGTGTGTGTCCGTGTGTGTCCGCAGCACACACATGACGTCTGTGGCTGTCCACCAGTACACATATCAGCACGCTGGTCCTTGGACTCAGCACGCTGGCCCTTCCCGTGGACTGTTTGGGTGAATTTGGCCCACGTGGGCTGTCTGTTCAGTACACACATGACGTCCGTGGGTGTCCGCCAGCACACACAGGACATCCGTGGCTGTCCGTCAGCACACATATGACATCAGTGGCTGTCCATCAGTACACATATCAGCATGTTGGTCCTTGGACTCAGCACGCTCTGATGCGGCTATCCAAGTAGAGTTTCCCATAGTTACTAGTGGTCCAACTACCCGGAGTGGAGCCAAGGCCATAAGACTTGGATTCTCTAAAGCTGTCCAACAAATCCTTGATCAAGATGAAGAGCTGCTGATTGAAGAGATGGTCCAATTGAAGATTCAAGATCCAGCCGGTCCAATAGAGGTTCAAGACAAAGCCAGTTCCCTCCAATTCAGATCACTCGGCCAGAACCAAACCGGCTAACCATCTCTACATGTGATCTCGGTTCAGACACCTCCCCAAGCTCAGCCGGTTCTGAGTAATCCACCCAATCCATTTAAGGTAAGCAGGTAAGATTTCAATTATGATTTCTAACCGGTTTATGTTTCTGGTTTGTGTTGGTTCTTTTTAATTTCAATTCAAAAACTCATGGGCAAATTGTTTAAGTCTTTATTTTCTTGAGTCCAATAATTCAAGGCCTTTGTTTAACCTTTGTTTTAGCTTGTCCTAGTAGAGTCGGCCCACTTTGTTTAGGCCTTGTCGATTTTAGCTTGTCCAAGAGAGTCCATGTTGTTTTTGCTTCAAGTCCCCTAGAAGGGCATAGCTGCAGGGTATTTAATCCCCACTATAAGCAGCCTTGTATTTTTTTTAGCTTATGAAATATATGAGATAGTTTGCCCTAGCAAAACCCTTACTTTTCTCTCTAGTTTGCATGAGAAGCCAACCTAGAAAGAGCCTTGAATCTTATCAAGTTTTCATCACCAAACTTGTGGCGATTCTTCATTCCATTCCATCCATCAATCCGGCCTTGAGAGAGACTTCAGTCCAGCAAGCCTGATTCCACCTTCACGCCATCTCCATCCCCTGTTCTTGTTGAGAGAGATTTCAGTCCAGCAACCTGAATCCATCCTCCATCCCTATCCTTCTTTTGTTTTTGTTTCATTTCAGCATCATATAGTTATAGATCATCCATTGATATAAAAACCCATAAAAGTCATATTTACTTTCTGTTCTTCATTTTTCATTTAGTATTCTTCCTGTTCATCATTTTTGATTCATAAAACTCATAAAAATATTTCTCATTTGTTTCAGGAACCAGATCGGCCATCTCCATCTCTCGCGTCCGACCAAGCCGCGCCCTAGCCGTCTGTGCGTCCGTCCTGTCCAGTCCGGTTCTTGAACCTCTGATCGTCCATTTTAGCAGTCTGAATCCCAGCCTGTAACATTTGGTATCAGAGCCTAAGTCTCCTGAAAAATCGGTTACATCTTCTCCTTAAGACATCTTGTCTGCCGGTTTTCTGTTCATCAACTAGTTGCATTTTAAAAAAAAATTGTTCTTGCTGTTCTTGCTGTTCTTGGTTGTTTATCCTAGAGTTTTTCTAGATCATTTTCGTGCATCAGTAAGATAGTCAACCTGTTTGTGAGATTGATCGACCAGCTTTCCTTATTGGGAGGTCGATTGACCAATTTGCAATAAATTTGATTCTTACTTGACCAAGTTAGCTAGATTGATTAGTTGCATTTAGTTTTGATTACCAATCCTTTTTAATTTAAAAAAAAATATATATTCCATCTGATTCAAATTCGAAATTTGATTTGCATTTGCATTTATACTTTCCTCTTTTGTTTTCTTGATTGATTTGATTTTTTCTTTTCAAAGTTAAAAAAAAAAAAAAAGATTTCCAGTTTCCAATTAAAAATTTAGATTCTAATTTCATATTTTCTTTAACAAACAAAAAAAATATATCAACTTTCCTTTTTTTAAACTTTTCGAAATTCATCTTTCATATTTTAAAAAAAAAATAAACAAGTCATTTGCATCTATTTATTTGATTGTTCTCTTCTTATATCTTCTATTTCCCTTTTGCACTTGATCTCTTTTCTTTCTTGTACACAGGAGAGACATGGGAGATGTCAATGCTAATGCTGTTCCAACCCAGGCTGACATCAACGCACAGCTAATGGCCGGCCAAGCCCAACTTACGGCCACTATGAATGCCGTGACCGAGCAGCTGGCTTGACTGGAACAACGCAACCGTCCCAATGATCCGCTTCCTAGGAGAAGGAACCATCCTTACTTGGAAGATCCACGGTTGTTCTCTGATGAGGACAGTTCAGATTCTGAACCACCTGATCGAGAAGAGCCTCGACCCGCCCACGCCGGACGAGAAGGCCGACGAGAGCATCGGATCCAAGGAGATGGGAGTCCGATCAGGAGGAGACGCCGAGAGGATGAAATCCCTTGGCAAGGAGGAAAGGACCTCAAGCTTAACCCACCAACCTTTGCTGGAAAGGTCAACCCGGGCGCCTACGTTGAATGGGAAAGGCGCATGGAATACATCTTCGAGTACTACAATTACTCTGAGGCCAGGAAGATAGCCTTAGCCGCGGCCCAACTGACCGAGAACGCTCT
Organism: Brassica rapa; assembly: GCF_000309985.2. Classification (NCBI taxonomy): domain Eukaryota; kingdom Viridiplantae; phylum Streptophyta; class Magnoliopsida; order Brassicales; family Brassicaceae; genus Brassica; species Brassica rapa. The sequence goes on along the minus strand of NW_022609957.1, from coordinate 2,530 downwards.
ATCTTGGTGGGACAGAGAAGTGTCCGAGACCAGCCGAGTCTATAGAGTTGAGACTTGGGAAGAGATGCGATCCAAGCTTCGCACAAGGTATGTTCCTGCTTATTATCAACGAGACTTACAGAAACGTTTTCGTAAATTGTCTCAGGGAACGCGGACTGTAGAAGAGTACTATGAGGAGTTTGAGTCCCTCAGGAACAAGCTCAAGACACGCGAGACGCAAGAGACCCTGATGGCTCAGTTCATGGATGGGTTACAAGACCGCATTGCCCGAAAGGTCGAGCGCCAGCAGTATGAGACCTTCCACGACCTGCTTCACTTTGCCGTCCAGGCCAAACAACACATCAAACGGAAGAACGCGTCCACAGCCAGAGGCAAAGGAACATGGACGCAACCGGCTTCCAAAGGAGTGGACAAGGGCAAGTCCGTGGATGTGGAGAACCGGTTCAAGAAAAATCAGACCGAACCGTCCAAGTCTGGCACATCCGACCAAGGTAAGACCCAAGGTCAAAATCAACGTACCCGTGACATTACTTGTTTTAAATGTCAGGGAAAGGGACACTATGCCAGAGATTGCCCCAACAAGCGTGTAATGATCCTCAAGGCTGATGGTGAGTATGAATCCCAAGACGAGGCCGAAGTTGAGACCATGGTTTCTGATGAAGAGGTAGTCGATTATGCTGAGACCGGAGATCTACTGGTTACCAGACGATCTCTCAGTGCTCTCTTCGATCCTGAAACCGTTCAAAGAGAAAACATCTTTCATACAAGATGTAGCGTGGAACAAAAGGTATGTAGCTTGATCATAGATTGTGGTTCTTGTACTAACGTGGCCAGCAAGTATCTTGTTGATAAGGTAGGTTTGGCCAAGACGCCCCCATCCGCGGCCATATCGGCTCAAGTGGCTCAATGATGAGACTGAGCCTCCGGATAGCCGAGCAAGTGGTTGTGTCTTTCAGTATTGGTAAATACCATGATCAGGTCAAGTGTGACGTTGTGCCTATGAAAGCCGGCCACATACTTCTAGGACGGCCATGGCAGTTCGATAAGGAGACCATTCATCATGGTCGGACCAATGTCTATAGCTTCAGCCACAACAACAAGAAGCACAGCCTAGTACCTTTAAGTCCTCAAGAGGTTTATGAGATGCAACAAGCAATGGATCATGCCAGCAAGGTAAGTAAGACTAACTTATACATCACTTCCAGCCTAGTAGTTAAGTCTTTACACCATGAGACGCAGGTGCTGCTAATGGTCTTTAGAGAGAGTTGTTTTGCAGAGATTGAGGCCACGGAGTTACCAGCCGAAGTACAAGGCCTCATGGAGCAATATAAGGACGTCTTTCCTGATGAGATCCCAGCCGGCCTACCTCCTATCGGAGGCATAGAACATCAGATCGATTTTGTGCCAGGCGCACCCTTGCCAAACCGAGCGGCCTACCGAGTTAACCCAGAAGAAGCCAAGGAGTTGGAGAGACAGGTCCAAGACCTCATGGATAAGGGTTACATCCGGGAGAGTCTTATTCCGTGTGCTGTTCCGGTTCTATTGGTTCCAAAGAAGGATGGAACATGGCGCATGTGGGTGGACTGCCGGGCCATCAACAACATAACCATCAAATATCGGTACCCAATACCTAGACTAGATGATATGCTGGATGAACTAAGTGGGTCTGTTGTGTTCTCTAAGATTTATCTCAGGAGTGGATACCACCAAGTTCGAATGAAGGAGGGAGACGAGTGGAAGACAGCCTTCAAGACCAGGAAGGTCTATACGAATGGCTGGTCATGCCGTTTGGCCCTCACCAACGCCCCCAGCTCCTTCATGAGACTCATGAACCAGGTTCTTCGACCTTTCATAGGGAAATTTGTGGTTGTGTACTTTGATGACATACTGATCTATAGCCGCTGTTTAGATGACCACCTTAGACACCTTGAACAAGTGATCAAAGTTCTTAGGCAAGAAGGCCTTTATGCCAACTTAAAGAAATGTGTGTTTTGCACTGATGAATTGGTGTTTTAGGTTTTGTTGTTAGTTCACAGGGCCTGAAGGTAGATGAAGAGAAGATCAAGGCGATCCAAGACTGGCCTACACCTACCACCATTGGCCATGTTCACAGTTTCCACGGCCTGGCCAGTTTCTATTGGCGGTTCGTCAAGGAACTCAGCACCATAGCCGCTGCCTTGACCTCTGTGATCAAGAAGAACGTATCCTTTATTTGGGGACCAGCCCAAGAAGAGTCTTAGAACAAGCTTAAATATAGTTGACTCATGCACCAGTCCTTACTCTTCCTAACTTCGATAAAAACTTTTGAAGATTGAATGTATGCTCAAAGGGACAGTATAGGAGCCGTCTTACCAAGGACGACTCCAGTGGCCTACTTCAGCAAGAAAACTGAGTGGAGCAACCTTGAACTACCAACCTACTATGATAAAGAGCTTTATGCTCTAGTGAGATCACTTTGAAACTTGGCAACATTATCTTTTGTCTAAAGAGTTTGTTATTCATACAGATCATGAGACGCTTAAACACCTAA
>NW_022609956.1:30000-39477 GCF_000309985.2 Brassica rapa | reverse complement strand
GTCCACGGGAAGGGCCAGCCTGCCTGAGTCCAAGGGACCAGCGTGCTGAATATGCTGTACTGATGGGCAGCCACGACGTCCTGTGTGTGCTGACGGACACACACAGACGTGCTGCGTGTGCTGATGGACACATACGGACATCCTGTGTGTGCTGACGGACAGCCACGGACAGCCACAGACGTCCTATGTGTGCTGGTGGACACCCACGGACACACAAAGACACACACGGACATCCACAGACGTCTTGTGTGTGCTGACGGACAGCCACGGACGTCCTGGCAGACACCCACAGACGTCCTGTGTGTACTGAACAAACTGCCCACGTGGGCCGAAATCACCCAAACAGTCCACGGGAAGGGCCAACGTGCTGAGTCCAAGGACCAACATCCTGATATGTGTACTGATGGACAGCCACGAACGTCATGTGTGTGCTGACGGACACACACGGACAGCCACGGACGTCCTGTGTGTGCTGACGGACACACACAGACGTCCTATGTGTGCTGAAGGACACCCACACACGTCCTGTGTGTACTGAACAGACAGCCCACGTTGGCCAAAATCACCCAAACAGTCAACGGGAAGGGCCAGCGTTGCTGAGTCCAAGGACCAGCGTGCTGATATGTGTACTGATGGACAGCCACGGACGTTCTGTGTGTGTTGACGGACACACACAGACACACACGGACGTCCTGTGTGTGCTGACGGACACACACAGACGTCCTGTGTGTACTGAACAGACAGCCCACGTGGGCCAAAATCACCCACGAAAGCCAAAATCACCTAAGAAGCCAAAAATTCAAAAATTAATATTTTTGAAGAAAGTTTTCTGAAAGGAAACATCAAAATTATGTCAACAAAGATTTTAGGATGTCAAAGTGTTGATCAAAAGTTGATGTAGACATCCGTTTAGACCACAAAACCCCAAACTTTGTAGCATGCAAAACACATGGTTAGAAGCAAAAGAAAATCATGGAAATTTACCAGAAAATATCTTTACCATTCGTATGAAGCATGCAAAAAATCAGATTCAAATTCGAAGTATTTTGTTTTTTACATAAAAAATACTCTCGGAACACAACCAATGTCTACTGGTGACAGACTGAAAAAAAGTGTTTTGTCTATATAAAGGGTAGGCACTCTTCTGAGCCTACCCTCAGTACCCGAAGGGTATGTAGTGTTGGACTGCTCAGTCCAACACTATCGATGGCTGGGTTGAGGTTGACTTTTTTTGTGACAACCCGTCCCGGGGAACTACCCGCCCCGTGGGCCCCAGGCTCACAGCGCTGCAGCGCACCGACCCAACCCCTCCATTATGAGTTCTATCTAACTCTATAATTAGGTTGTTGGTGAGCCTCGAACCCATGACCTCACCCTTTAACAGCATTCCCACAAGACAAGCTGTCACCAATTGACTTTTTATGTGACAACCCGTCCTGGAGGAGTGTTGTTAAAGGGTGAAGACCTGGGTTCGAGTCTCACCAACAACCTAATTATGGAGTCAGAGAGGACTCATAATGGAGGGGTTGGGGTCGGTGCGCTGCAGCGCTGTGAACCTAGGTTCCTAGTGAGAGGATGGGTTGTCACACTCTGCCCGTTGCTCTGATGATTCATGATAACTCGACGGATCGCATGGCCTTAGTGCTGGCGACGCATCATTCAAATTTCTCCCCTATCAACTTTCGATGGTAGGATAGTGTCCTACCATGGTGGTAACGGGTGACAGAGAATTATGGTTCGAGTCCAGAGAGGGAGCCTGAGAAACGGCTACCACATCCAAGGAAGGCATCAGGCGCGTAAACTACACAATCCTGACACGGGGAGGTAGTGACAATAAATAACAATACCTTAACGAGGATCCATTGGAGGGCAAGTCTGGTGCCAGTAGCCGCGGTAATTCCAGCTCCAATAGCGTATATTTAAGTTGTTGCATTGAACCTTGGGATGGGTCGCCCGGTCCACCTTCAGTGACCACCGGTTGGCTTGTCTCTTCTGTCGGCGATATGCTCCTGGCCTTAACTGGCTGGGTCGTGCCTCCGGTGCTGTTACTTTGAAGAAATTAGAGTGCTCAAAGCAAGCCTACGCTCTGTATACATTAGCATGGGATAACTTCATAGGATTTTGATCCTATTGTGTTGGCCTTCGGATCAGAGTAATGATTAACAGGGACAGTCGGTGTAGAAACCCGTTAAAAAAAAGAGAGAATGGTTGAGTATCTTTGTGTTGGTCGAGTCGCGGGTGATACTTATCGATCGAGAAGTTTTGAAGTACGAGGTGGGCGAAGAAGTGATCGTGAGTGAACTGTGAGTCGAATAAGTTGCTCGACCATAGTTACAAAATGTCTTAGATTAACGAGACAGACGTTTTGGAAGCATAACATTTTTGGAAGTACGACGGTTTAGAAGCTCGACGTTTTGGAAAAATGACGTTTCTTCAGCACGAAGTTTTCCGCGAAAACTCGTATCAGCGGAATATTATTTCGAAGACATTGGAAGGAGGACGGGAATTAAGCACGATGGGCAGCAAGCACGACAGGATCGAAGCACGACGGGAAAACCCAAAATTGGACGAAAACCCTAATTTTGGTATTATGAAAGTTTTCGATGAAGCCAAAGGATCGAGAAATGTTTACTGCCAAGGTCATAGTTCAGATTGGAGTTTATTAAAAATATTCCGCTCATCAGAATGGGAGCAGAAAGTATTCGGGATTAATCGCGGGTCAGAAATTTACCGGAAGGACCGTAATCAGACAAATAGACCGAGAAGCTCGAGGTGGCTCGTTGCATGGGTTCAGAACGTGGTGTCAACCATCTAAAATGCTGAGTGTCTCCAGAAGCTCGAGGTGTCGCCATGCATGGAAGCTGTACATGCAGCCTGACAAGTACAAGCACGAGGTGGATCGACCAAGCACGAGGTGTCTGCGTGCATGTAACCGAAACATGCGGCCAGCCATGTGTATGATGCTGTGGCGCCCTGCATGAGTTGTAGTCATGCAGCCTTACATCTGGGGGGAGTGTTGGCGTCCTGCATGTGTCCTGGACATGCAGCCAGCAATGTGGAGCACGAGGTGCCGCCGCGCATGCGTCCGGAGCCATGCGAACCAACACACGGGTGGGCACCAACCTGAATCTGATTGGCGGGTGTTTTCTATAAATACCCAGCCACCCCCTTAAGTTTCAGACATCCATAACACACCAAAGCAAGTTCTAAACGTGGCTAGAGAGAGAGAGGGAGAAAAAGAAAGTGGTCGATTTAAGAGTATGGTCAATTCTTAAGACCGATACTCCACCGAGTAGGACAGTTCCGTCCAATCAATGATTCTCTACGATTGTGAGGTGGAAGCTCTGTCCAAATCAATCCTTCCATTACAGTCAGCTCCTTTGATGATCAACTGGAGATGCTGTCTGGAGATAGGTCAGATCAGTCGAAGTTCTGCTCAATACTCCGCCATGAAGTCCGAAGAACTGTCCTGAAGCTAAAGGAGGTTCTGTCCGAGTCCAGATCAGTCCGTCCAGACCTGTTAGTGTCTTCATGATCAAGTCGAGGGTCTGTCCAAGTCGAAATCAGTTCAGTCCAGTCCAATCAAGTCGTCCATTGGGTTTTGGCCAAGTCTTTTCCGATCAACCAGCTGCTTATCGGCAAAGAACACTGTGAGTTATGATCAACTGATTGTTGACTTGTTTTCATGCAGGTTCCCGTTACTTGGAAGTTGGATCATGGCAGGAGGCCGGCTCTAACTGAGTAACGGTTTGATTAGTTAATAGTTGAATATTAGTTGATTGAGTTGATAGCATGCTTAGTTATTGCTTGGGAATCATAGTAGCATGCTAATGGTTAGGTTGATTGGTTAGTTAGCGAATCCTGAATGCGTGCTTGTTAATTAATGCTTGTTGATTAATGCTTGTTGATTGAGGTTAGTCAGCTCTTCGTAAGGGAGTGACTAACTGGTTGAGTTTATTAGTGAAGATATTGTTGTTAGTGTTGTAGAGTTAGAGTGTGATGCCATATAGCTTGTGTGTAACCCACCATGCTAGGCATGTTTGAGGTGGATTAGTGTTTCCTCGACCTTGTACCCAGTGGGTTTAAGGAAACCCCTTATTAGCTGGATCAAGAACACTCAGAGAGAAGGGGTCATAGCCTATGGCTGAGTGGTTGCACGACGGGGTAGTGACCAGTAGTGACCCGAACGTAATGTGGGCTGTCTTGCGGTGACCCGAACGTACTGTGGGCCGTAACTGTCGTGTGACAACCGGCAGTGGCCCGAACGTACTGGGGCTGTCGCGCGGTGACCCGAACGTATTGTGGGCCGCGTTAGGTTGAAAGTTCCTTCTTCTGGTCTTTGTTATAGGGAGATAGGATATTGCCGAGGATTGAGGAGGAACACTATGTCACAAAGGGCCCTACTTATAGTGTAGAGGGTGTAGAGGGTTGTTGAACCCTATATTGATTTGAGTTTGAGTTTAAGTGGTTAGCTAGTCATTAGCGGTTATGATTTCATATCGTTAGTTATCTAGGTATTATTATCTGCTGCATATTTATGATATTGCTTATCTATTGAATTGTGTTGTTAGGTGAACCTCTCGCTTTAGATTGTTTGGGGTGGGATAGCGAGGGGTTGTATTTGTTAGTTGGGGATCATAATTCACTGAGTAACATTAGGTTACTCATCCAACTCCGTTGTCCTTTTTGCAGGTAGCTTAGGTAAGGATGATCGGATAACTGGGGTGCTGGACGTTAGGACCGCCAGTGTAGATTTTCATGCCCTTTGTAAACGGTATTGTGGATTTGTGTTTAGTTGACTCGATTTTGCATTAATCTGGGACCGGTCTTGAATTATATCAATGTATGGATATTTCTCGAATCAATAAAGTAATTGTTTTATATGCGCTTCATGAGTACTCTGATATTTGACTTGTCTGGTGTAACACAACGTTAGGTCATAGTACGGGTTGAAAAGCCTTAGGCTTCGATCTAACGGAAAACACTAACTCTGGGTACAGGTTGAAAAGCCTTTGTCTGTGACGCAGCGGGACGAGTTAGTGGATGAACTGGTCTAGGTCATGGAGTAAATTTTGTGACTCTTCCCGGATCGTCCCTAGCCCGTCACGTAGCGCTTCCGGACCATGGTGTTGGGTTGGACGGTCAGTCATGTTCTATTTTGATTGTTGGCTGGCCGGTTGGCCTTTCATCTCCAACCCTTGGTGTGGGTTGTCCGTCGGTCATGTTCTTGTTTTATTGTGGGCCGGTGGGTCGACCAATGCTTAGGACGGTTCGGGGGTGTTACAGAGGTGGTATCAGAGCATGGTTTCATCCATGCTTCCGGAACTCATGGTTTAATCGGTTTTAAATATTTATCGAGTCAAAAAGAGTCACAAAAGGCATTAGGGAAGCCGGTCACGTCCAGCGATAGGATTTGTGGTTTTAGGAATGTGGATTGAGATTGTGGAATCTAGAATTGCTTGCTTGCTTGGTGAGAACTGTTAGGTTGCGGTTAGCATTGCTAGGTTGTTTGGTTTGCATTGCTAGGTTGTTGTTAGTATTTGTTGGGTTATTAGTTTATTGGTTAGTTGTATACTAACTTGCATGTGAAGTGTTCTTTTGAGTTGCAGCGAGTAAGTGTGTTTGTTGATCGGAACTTTAAGGGATTAAAACCTTAAAGTGAAGGGAGTTCGAGGCCAAACCCCAACACGAAGCTAAAGAGGAGAGACAGTTTCAGAGGGACTGGACAGTGGTATGGACTGGACAGATGGGACGAAACATGACTTCATTGGGAAAGGACTACATCAGTAGTTGGGAAGACAAATATCAAGAAAATAGTTGGAGTAATCAGGAACGATCATCGACAAGATAGTATCATGGGCAATCAGTGTGTTATGGCAGAATAAGAGAAAGAGGACGACTCAGTCATCATTCAAGTGAAAAGATATGAAGACGATTGTGGAGACCTTGAGGAGCACACTCAAGGAGCAGTTGTGGACAGAGTAAAGAGGTTACGGAGACGAGTGGAGAATGTTGTGAAGACGAGCAATTGAGCAACTAAGAATTCGAGGACGAGTTCTATTAAGGGGGGGGGGGGGGAGAATGTAGAAACCCGTTTAAAAAAAAGAGAGAGAATGGTTGAGTATCTTTGTGGTGGTAGAGTCGCGGGTGATACTTATCGATCGAGAAGTTTTGAAGTACGAGGTGGGCGAAGAAGTGATCGTGAGTGAACTGTGAGTCGGATAAGTTGCTCGATAGCTAGAAGATGTCTTAGATTGACGAGACAGATGTTTTGGAAGCATAACATTTTTGGAAGCACTACGGTTTAGAAGCTCGACGTTTTGGAAGAATGACGTTTCTTCAGCACGAAGTTTTTCGCGAAAATTCGTATCAGCGGAATATTATTTCGAAGACACTGGAAGGAGGATGGGAATTAAGCATGACGGGAAGCAATCACGACAGGATCAAAGCACGACGGGAAAACCCGAAATTGGACGAAAACCCTAATTTTGGTATTATGAAAGTTTTCGATGAAGCCGAAGGATCGAGAAATGTTTACCGCCAAGGTCATAGTTCATATTGGAGTTTATTAAAAATATTCAGCTTATCAGAACGGGAGCAGAAAAATATTCGGGATTAATCGCGGGTCAGAAATTTACCGGAAGGACCGTAATCAAAAGAATGGACCGAGAAGCTCGAGGTGGCTCGTTGCATGGGTTCAGAACGTGGTGTCAACCATCTAAAAATCTGAGTGTCTCCCGAAGCTCGAGGTGTCGCCATGCATGGAAGCTGTACATGCGGCCAGCCATGTGTGTGATGCTGTGGCACCCTGCATGAGTTTTAGTCATCCAGCCTGACATCTGGGAAGAGTGTTGGCGTCCTTCATGTGTCCTGGACATGCAGCCAGCCATGTGGAGCACGAGGTGCCGCCGCTCATGCGTCCGGAGCCATGCGAACCAACACACGGGCGGCCACCAACCTGAATCTGATTGGCGGGTGTTTTCTATAAATACCCAGCAACCCCCTTCAGTTTCAGACATCCATAACACACCAAAGCAAGTTCTAAACGTGGCTAGAGAGAGAGAGAGAGAGAGAAAAAAAAAGAAAGTGGTCGATATAAGAGTATGGTCGATTCTTAAGACCGATACTCCACCGAGAAGGACAGTTCCGTCCAATCGATGTTTCTCTACGATTGTGAGGCGGAAGCTCTGTCCAAATCAATCCGTCCATTACATTCAGCTCCTTTGATGATCAACTGGAGATGCTGTCCGGAGTTTGTTCAGATCAGTCGAAGTTCTGCTCGATACTCCGCCAGGAAGTCCGAAGAACTGTCCTGAAGCTAAAGGAGGTTCTGCCGAGTCCAGATCAGTCCGTCCAGACCTGTTAGTGTCTTCATGATCAAGCCGAGGGTCTGTCCAAGTCGAAATCAGTTCAGTCCAGTCCAATCAAGTCGTCCATTGGGTTTTGGCCAAGTCTTCTCCGATCAACCAGCTACTTATCGGCAAAGAACTCTATAAGTTATGATCAATTGATTGTTGACTTGTTTTTATGCATGTTCCCATTACTTGGAAGTTGGATCATGGCAGGAGGCCGACTCTAACTGAGTAACGGTTTGATTACATAATAGTTGAATATTAGTTGATTGAGTTGATAGAATGCTTAGTTATTGCTTGGGAATCATAGTAGCATGCTAATGGTTAGGTTGATTGGTTAGTTACGAATCCTGAATGCTTGCTTGTAAATTAATGCTTGTTGATTAAGGTTAGTCAGCTCTTCGTAAGGGAGTGACTAACTGGTTGAGTTATTTAGTGATGATATTGTTGTTAGTGTTGTAGAGTTAGAGTGTGATGCCATATAGCTTGTGTGTAACCCACCATGCTAGGCATGTTTGAGGTGGATTAGTGTTTCCTCGACCTCGTACCCAGTGGGTTTAAGGAAACCCCTTATTCGCTGGATCGAGAACACTCAGAGAGACGGGGTCATGGCCTATGGCTGAGTGGTTGCATGATAGGGTAATGACCGGCAGTGACCCGAACGTACTGTGGGCTGTATTGCGGTGACCCGAACGTACTGGGGGCCGTAACCGTCGTGTGACAACCAGCAGTGGCCCGAACGTACTAGGGCTGTCGCGCGGTGACCCGAATGTAGTGTGGGCCGCGTTTGGTTGAAAGTTCCTTCTTCTGGTCTTTGTTATAGGGAGATAGGATATTGCCGAGGATAGAGGAGGAACACTATGTCACAAAGGGCCCTACTTATAGTGTCGAGGGTGTAGAGGGTTGTTGAACCCTAGATTGATTTGAGTTTGAGTTTAAGTGGTTAGCTAGCCATTAGTGGTTATGATTTCATATCGTTAGTTATCTAGCTATTATTATCTGCTGCATATTTCTGATATTGCTTATCTATTGAATTGTGTTGTTAGGTGAACATCTTGCTTTAGATTGTTTGGGGTGGGATAGCGAGGGGTTTTATTTGTTAGTTGGGGATCATAATTCACTGAGTAACATTAGGTTACTCATCCAACTCTGTTGTCCTTTTTTCAGGTCATAGTACGGGTTGAAAAGCCTTAGGCTTCGATCTACCAGAAAACGCTAAATCTTGGTATGGGTTGAAAAGCCTTGTGCCTTGACGCAGCGGGACGAGTTAGTGGATGAACTGGTCTAGGTCGTGGAGTAAATTTTGTGACTCTGGTCGGATCGTCCGTAGCCCATCACGTAGCGCTTCCGGACCATGGTGTTGGGTTGGACGGTCAGTCATGTTCTTGTTTGATTGTTGGCTGACCGGTTGGCCTTTCATCTCCAACCCTTGGTGTGGGTTGTCTGTCGATCATGTTCTTGTTTGATTGTTGGCCGGTGGGTCGACCAATGCTTACGATGGTTCGGGGGTGTTACCGTCGGGTGCATTCGTATTTCATAGTCAGAGGTGAAATTCTTGGATCTATGAAAGACGAACAACTCCGAAAGCATTTGCCAAGGATGTTTTCATTAATCAAGAACGAAAGTTGGGGGCTCGAAGACGATCAGATACCGTCCTAGTCTCAACCATAAATGATGCCGACCAGGGATCAGCAGATGTTGCTTTTAGGAGTCCGCTGGCAACTTATGAGAAATCAAAGTTTTTGGGTTCCGAGGGGCGTATGGTCGCAAGGCTGAAACTTAAAGGAATTGACGGAAGGGCATCACCAGGAGTGGAGCGTGCGGCTTAATTCGACTCAACACGGGGAAACTTACCAGGTCCAGACATAGTAAGGATTGACAGACTGAGAGCTCTTTCTTGATTCTATGGGTGGTGGTGGATGGCCGTTCTTTGTTGGTGGAGCGATTTGTCTGGTTAATTCCGTTAACGAACGAGACCTCAGCCTGCTAACTAGCTACGTGGAGGCATCCCTTCACGGCCGCCTTCTTAGAGGAAACTCTGGTGGTGGCCCGCAGCGATACTGACGTGCAAATCGTTCGTCTTACTTGGGTATAGGGGCGAAAGACTAATCGAACCATCTAGTAG
>NW_022609956.1:0-25000 GCF_000309985.2 Brassica rapa | reverse complement strand
ACCCACGAACGTCCTGTGTGTACTGAACAGACAGCCCACGTGGGCCAAAATCACCCGAACAGTCCACGGGAAGGGTCAGCGTGCTGAGTCCAAGGACCAACGTGCTGACATGTGTACTGATGGACAGCCACGGACATCCTGTGTGCGCTGACGGACACACGGACACACACGGACAGCCACAGACGTCCTGTGTGTGCTGACAGACACACACGGACGTCCTGTGTGTGCTGACGAACACCCACTGACGTCCAGTGTGTACTAAACAGAAAGCATACATGGGCCAAAATCACCCGAACAGTCCACGGGAAGGGCCAGTGTGCTGAGTCCAAGGATCAGCGTTCTGATATGTGTACTGATGGACAGCCACGAACGTCCTGTGTATGCTGACGGACACACACGGACACACACGGACAGCCACGGACACCCTTTGTGTGCTTACGGACAGCCACGGACAGCCACAGACGTCCTGTGTATGCTGGCAGACACCCACAGACGTCCTGTGTGTACTGAACAGACAGGCCACGGGGGCCAAATCACCCAAACAGTCCACGGGAAGGGCCAGCGTGCTGAGTCAAAGGACTAATGATATACCTTGGATTTGACCCGTTTTCATGCATGGTATATAGGTGTTTTACTATATATATATAAATATATATATATATGTTTTCTACTCTTCTAGGTATGTTTTCAGGTTCAGGTGCATTTCGGAGTAAAGCTATGACTTTGGAGTATTTTGGAGCTTAAAGGACATTTCACCCGAGCTGACCAAGTAGATATCAACGAGAGGAAGAACAATCGATCGATGCGCATCAGTGCTATCGTTCGACACCAGGAGATGCCTCGACAGATGAAGATTAATATCGATCGTTGTACGCAAGTACCATCGATCGATGTCGAGACATCAGACACGTGACATTTTGGATTCAGCAGACTTAAAAGCCAAGGCCAAGCAAAATTACGAAAATGCCCTGACGAGTTTTTAACCTAGTAGATTATATACTGCCTAAGTGTTTTTGACGGCAGAGAGACCTTTTTTGTTACAAGTTTTACTTTGAGAGAAAAGAGAGTTTTTGGGAGAGAAGATCACTTGTGATTGGAACTCCTTGTTATCATTTCTTTTCATCTATACAATGAGTTTCTATTTCTTCATTGTTATGAATTGCTTTGCTATGTCTGAGTAGTTCAATTATTAGATCCAGGGTTCAGATAGATTTGTGGGATTAGCCCCAAACTATAGATCTGCCATTCTGTGATATTCATGATAGATTTGTATTCATTGCTTGTTTTAGCCTTGCTAACTAGAACTTGATCATAGGATTGCATATTCAAGCACCCTTGTTATCCCATCCTTACATCTATCTATCATATTCGGACTGCTAGAGAGGGCTAACCGACAATTTAGTATCTTAGTAGGGCATATCATACTCGCGCATAGGCCTGGCTAGAACCCGTCGATGGATGTCCTCAACTGACTATCGATCGACGTTGGCGAAGATGTATCGGTCGACGTCCCAATAGGACCATCGATCGAAACTCTTTCATTGTCGACATACTAACCATTGAGACACGAGATCTAGCCTGTTAACCAGTGAAACATGCGACAGCTGATCATTGAGTTAAGCGATTGAGCTCTAATATATCATGCATGCAACAAATAGGCACCTATAGGTATTATAATCTCCAACACCTGAATAGTGGCCCTGCATCTAGTATCATTTCCAACCAAGTTACATTTACTAGTTACTTCACTTGTTACTATTGCTATTTCATTTAAACATTTACAAACTCTTAGAATTAATAAACACTAGATTTAATTGTTCCCTAGCTCCTCGTGGATTCGATCCCTAAGTACTACATCTGAACCTCTTTTGATGAGAGTAACACTCCTTACGGTAATTTGAGTGGTATCAAATTTGGCGCCGTTGCCGGGGAGCTTTGATCGCCATTAGATTTAGTTTTATTGATTCTTATTCTTTTCTCTACCCCCATTCTAATAATCTTTTTCTTGTCTTTTCAGGTGCATGCCCAGCGGTACTAGAAGCAACAAGGAGAAATACTTGCTGTTCTCAGACGATCCTGCTCATTTGGAACGCACCATCCGTAGAGGTCAACATTCCACATCGCTCGACGCAACAACTTCGTCGTCGATCGATACGCACAACCAACCGTCGACCGACACCAGACCTTCATCGTCGATCGATCCCAATTGTTCGACAATTTGGAAACTACACCGCGTACGTCGATCGATACCGTGTCGTCAAAAATGGTAAAATTATTATTCTAACACAGGACGAGAACGGAAACCTGTATGACCAAGAAGGTGATCTGCGTAATGCAACAGGTCAGAAAATAGACGCTCAGGGGACTGTAATCCCTGATGCTAATGCTACAGGAGTTGCTCAACCTGTAGATGAGGACGCTCGATCGAAACCACTTGCCGACTACAATCGCCCAGATGAGTACTATTACAACAGATCAGCTATTCGACTTCCAGAGATCCAGAAGCAGAATTCCGAGCTGAAGCCTCAATACTACACTCTCGTGTCGCAGATACCCTACTCTGGGTTACCGCACGAGCATCCTATGGACCATCTGGAACGGTTCGAGGATCTAATCGCTGCTATTCGGATGGAAGGAGTCCCCGAAGACTACTTGCTGTGCAAGTTCTTCAGATACACGCTGAATGGAGAAGCGATGCACTGGCTTAGGCAGCAACCCAAGGATCTTTAACATCATGGGCCGACATCAAGAATGCTTTCTTACGAAACTTCTTTGACGAGGCGTGCACTTAAGAACTTCGGAACAAAATTTCCACATTCTCGCAGGAGGCTGGAGAGTCCTTCAAAGATGCATGGATTAGATTTAGGTTCTTCCAGCGAGACTGTCCACACCACGGATTTAACGAAGTGCAGCTGCTAAGCACTTTCTTCTGAGGTCTCGCCTTACAGTATCAAATGGCTCTTGATACGGCGAGTGAAGGAAACTTCACTACTCGGAATCCGTTGGAAGCTGTGAGACTTATCGAAAACCTTGCTAACAGCAGCAGCACCAAAAACATTGACTCTGAACGGAAGAAGTCTGTAGCCTCTATCGGGAAGGAACAGATGGACGAAGTAAGTGCTAAGTTAGATGTGGTGCACGAGCTTCTTAGGAAGCAAGTCTGTTCAGCTGAAGGAGAAGTAGCAGATACGGGAGGAGAAGAAAATGTGAACTACATCGGAGGTACCGGATTTCAGAAATTTGGAAACCAGGGCGGAAACATAAACTTCTTTGGAAATGGTCAAAGAAGTAACCTAAGTTCACAATTTCAAAAACCCTTCAACAACAGCAAAAGCTACTCGAACTCTTACTACCAAAATCCACCACCCCGGACTCAGGAAAGCAAGATCGAAGAGATGCTTGATCGAGTACTGTTGGGACAACAACAAATCACCGTGGATTTTAATGGTAAAATAGACTCCGCCTACAACACTCTGAACACCAAAATCGAGACCTTAGGGACTCAGGTGAGAAAACTTGAAACGCAAGTAATTCAGACGGGCGAGACTATAAGAAGGCAAGAAGCTTTCGCTAGAGAGGTAGGAGCCGACAAAGGGAAACACCACGTAAATGCCATCATAGATGATGATTTCTGGCAAGTGGTGAGAAATGAAAAGCTTGAGGAAGGAGACTTTGAAATCGAAAGTTCCATGAGTCTCGGCGGATCCCAATGGTGTTGACCGATGTCGATGAACTTGCATCGATCGACAGACCATGACGAAGATCGATGGACGGATTACTCCAGTCATAGATCGACGTCGTCCGCTAAATCGACTGATTGCAATGCAGTTCGAATTCTAACTCATGAAGAATTGGCAGCTAAGCTTCCTCACCCACCCTCCCCTTTCTATGATAAAATCGATTGATCGGTTGAGCTAACCATCGATCGACAGAGTGAGTCCGACGTCGATCGTCACAACACACCTCCCATCGATCGACAGGCACCTCTGACATACCGAGTGCGGTTACCCTTAATCGATAATGATTACATCAACACACTCAGACCACCACCTAAACCATTAGCTAGCCCACCCAAACCAAAACCCAACCCTTTAAATAGTTCACCAGAACCAGTTCAAGAAGAACAAGAAACTGAAGGGAAAAGGTTAAGGAACAGAAAGGAGAAGATTCCTAAGAACCTTAAGAGGGAAGCTAAAGAGAAGGAGATGGATGGTTTCACTAAAAGAATCCTCAGAATCCCAATCGAAAAAGCTTTTGATGAAGCTTAATTCACACACCGGTTGTGGATGTTCTTCAGAGAAACAAGGGTAACTGAGGAGGACATTAGGAGAATGTTTCATCAAGTCAGAGAGAAGATGAAACACAGGATCACATTGACGTAGTCAAGGGTGTTGAATTTCCCCATTCAATGTGTGACACATGAGCATCAGTTAGTATCCTCCCTACGATCATGGCAGACCAGCTTGGTTTGACCATCGAACCTTCAAAAGAATCCTTCACATTCGTGGATCTTTCAGAAAAACGATCAGGAGGTATCATAAGAGATCTGGAGGTACAGATTGGTAATGCCTTTATCCCTGTAGATATTCATGTCCTAGACATCGAGCTTAACTGGAACTCTTCACTTCTGCTTGGAAGATCTTTCCTAGCTACAGTAGGAGCCGTATGTGACATGAACAAAAACAAATTGTGTCTGGCGCTGATAGACCCCAACATCCATTATGACCCCATTTGACCTAAGAGAAAGGTTATTAATTCTGTGGATTACGGGAAAGAACTTGGCTTCATTGGCGCATGCCATTGTGGAGCAGGGTATGAATCGGAGTACGAAACATAGTACCCAGAATCGATTGACACCCCCAACTTTCCATCGATCGATTCCAATGAGTCAATTGTGACCGATGACCGCAACAACACGTCACTCGACGTAAAGCAGCCGGTTGACCATTTCGCTCCACCTAATTATTGTTACCCCCACTTTGCCTTCCAACCTCCAAGCAAGAGAGGACGTGATGATTATTCCATAGGCAGTTGGGCAGACAGTGATTTCCATGAAAGTTTTGCAGTTGACACTGTAATTACTTCATCTAACGAGGAACATACAGAGGAATACGATGAGGATTATTGGAAAGAACGTGCAATAGAAATGTCTTTGCAGGATGAAAGATTTGAAACACATAAGTTCAAAAACACGTTTCCAACATCGATCGACGAAGTGCACTCCACATCGGTCGATACCCACCCTCGTTCAGCAAAACAATCACTCACATCGATCGACGCCCACACAGGAACATCGATCGATATTCGCGCCGCAGCGAAAATTCAGGAGCAGGAGAATATTCCCTCTCCAACTAGGTTTAGAGATACATATATAAATCGTTTTGCACCCCCCGAAACCACCTCAACACACCAGTGCAGACACACAAGCAAATAAGATGAACACTCTTCCTTCTACATCAACAGGAAAATCGATGAAGAGCAATCATCTCAAGAACACAAGTTCTGCAGAAATTACTCAGCCATCGATCGATGTATCTGTATCTACATCGATCGATACTACTCTAAACCCTAATCTTTCTATTTCTAAATTGAATGATAATGCAAACATTGATTATGGTTTTCTAACACCTGATGAATTTGGTATTTTCAGGGACCCAGATGGCAACGCACGTGCAATGGATGGAAAGATCTTACAAGTTTCCAGAGAGGACATAGCAGATATCCTTCAAGTAGCCAATGGACCTGACAACCTATTCTCACAGCAACGTGGCACTCCAGACGTCATTCAGAAAGATCCAAACAATCACGTAGGAGTCGCCACAACAGAAATCAATCCAGATCTATCAGGCCAACCAAAAGGGCAAGCATCGATCGACGGGACAACTGAGACATCGATCGACAGGGTAACACCAACGTCGATCGATAGGGATGACCCGACGTCGATCGATAGACGTTATGAATTTGGAAACCGCGCTTTTGACATGTACGGAGCCAGATAGTTCACTTGGGAACGAAGGGACGAGTATGGAGTCTACAGAGATGAGTGTGGACACGCACGAGGCGTAGCTGGTGAGATGATACCTGTCACAAAGGACGACATCAGGAAATTACTGGAAAGAGCATCTCTTTTTGAAGAGAGCCACATCTGTCTTCCAGAACATGCCACTTCCTTCACACTCACAAGACTGGCACCAAAACTCTACACAAAAGATGAAATCAATGACATGGTGTTTGGTATTTGTGGAGCTCAGGAAAGACTGGGAGAGGAGCTCAAAACATTGGTATAAGATACACATCAACCTTTGGATAGAGGCTACAATGAGCTTTTCAGAAGTATGGCAGATATGAGGACAAAAATTGAGAGTTTACGTCAGCAACTTGAGAAGAAAGCCACGACTTCAGCATCAATCGACGCACCAAATGCACCATCGATCGACGTCAGTCTTCCTACAGCCCATATCCCTGCAGAACCGCAATGTTCAGCACAACACAAGGATGAATGGGAAGTCTCATACATCGACACAAGGATAAACAACGTGTACTACCCTCACAACAACAACGTGGACTGGCTGAGCACTAAAATCGAGCTACTACAGCAAGATCTGGATACCATTCGCAAGAAGGACCAACAACCAGCCACATCGATCGACATGTGTACCTTCACATCGCTCGACTCTAAGGTCTCAGCCATGAATGAGAGGCTGAAGACTTACGAGGACATGCATGACCGCTTTATATCACCAGTCATGATAGATTTAAACAAATTATCTAGTCAATTACTTCATGCCCAAAGGGATATTGATAACATTACTAATCAAAAAATTTTGCGGGAAAAATCAGCATCGATCGACAGGCTACGAGGGCCTTGGATCGATGGCAAAAATCCTGTGGAGTTACTTTCTTACACAGCAGCAGAGGTTGACAAGATCACATCCAAGATCTACACTGCTATAGACACCATGGAGGAACGACTTGACAAACGCTGCGATGACATCTACTTTCCATTCGACAACAAAATCAGTGGACTAGACAGCCACGCAGAATGGCTACAGAAAGAAGTCAAAGCCATTCAGAGGCAAACTCGCAGCTCAGCACCAGATATCAGCATCGATCGACGCTGATTCTACACCAGCCGGCGAGCAGCTGATACACAAGACGATAGAGTCAATGCACAAGGAACTGACAGAATTTCAGCATACGCCTATGACAACATAGGCTGGCACCAGGTCAGCATTGACAACATTTAAGATAGGCTACAAAACATCTCCAATGCACTTGAGAAGATGGATGACAAATGGAAAAGAAATGATGAGGCCACAAGAAGTTTCATTGCATCTTGGTCCAGAATGTCCAGAGATGACGTGGATGCTTGCTTTCCAACAAGCAGCTGTTTCTCAACCAAATAGCCAATCACTACCATAGTCAAGCTAAATGACTATAACCAAGCGCTGAGTGGGAGGCAACTCACTATTAGGTATTTTATTTTGGTTTTATTAGCTAGCATTTATTTACTTTCGTTTTATTTCTTTCAGATTTAGGAGACCCAAGTAGGAGGACCTGAATATCGACCGCCGATGAAACGTCGACCTCGCTCGACATGGACAACCACACGACGATCGATATAACATATTTCCATCGATCGATATCTACTCCGGTCAGATGTATCTTTCCTACTTGTTACACTTCGTACATCATGAACTATTTCATCTTAACTCCGACTGAGTTACACTGGGACAGTGTAATTTAAGTCTGGGGGAGATTTACTGATATAATTTATTTTATTCTTATATAAAAGGAATTTTAATAAATTATGCTTAGCTATTGAAAATAAGGACTATAATCTTATATCGATTTAAACTTGAATATCTAACCAATCTCTAGCACCATTTTAGATTTACTGATTGCAGATAGCACTATAGATGTTAAAGCAGATCAACCTATCAACTACACACTTGCCTTGAAACGTATGAAGCAACCAAAGCTGATTTCCAACACTAAACCTGACATAACCGCTTCTCTTGGGGCTTGGTATACATGGGATCGGATTCTTCAGACAAGTCTGGAAGGTAACGCCTAGTGTAGATTATTTATCACATTTTCTCTCTCTAAATTTCGACCCTCGAATAGTTAGTGAGTATATAAAAAAAATATAATAATAATAATTAAAAAAAATAAATAAATAAGATCTATTGTTTACTTAGGATGAGTCTGAACAGGACTTGGTGGTTAAACCATTAAGGCTTGATTCGTAAAGACTCCAATAAAAGAGTTCGAAACGGGACTTGGAGGCGGCAATCTTCAAGGCTCGCTTTCGCAAAGAACTCTTGGATATAGGTCAAAAAGAAGTGAACAGAACTTGATTCATGGAAGCCTGTCCAATCTTGGTCACTGATCCTGCAATGGAAGCAAACTTTGACTCAAGTGAGAAAATTAGAGAGAGAGAAACTAGGAACTAACTTTTACCTGCAGATCCAGATACTTGTCTGAAATCCTTGCATCCTATGATCGATACACCCAAGGTAAAGCATTCACTTTATATTTAATGATAAGAAATGAAGTCAGTAGAGGGGATGTCAGACGTGAATTGATGAGTTGTGTTATGTTAGAAATGGTTGTTAAGCTAGGATATTGCATAGGTGCTTCTGTGAATAGGACTTTTTAAATGTGGTTGCAAAATTGTTGAGGAAAAGATTTCTTGCTTTAAAATCTTAAGTCCCTAATATTTTCAAACTCTTTCAGAGAGACTGCCTGTATGTGTTGCTTGAGGACAAGCAAAAGGGTAAGTCTGGGGGAGTTGATATACCTTGGATTTGACCCGTTTTCATCCATGGTATATAGGTATTTTACTATATATATTATATATATATATATATATATCTATGTTTTCTACTCTTCTAGGTATGTTTTCAGGTTCAGGTGCATTTCGGAGTAAAGCTATGACTTTGGAGCATTTTGGAGCTTAAAGGAAATTTTACCCGAGCTGACCACATAGAGGTCGACGAGAGGAAGAACAATCGATCGATGCGCATCAGTGCTATCGATCGACACCAGGAGAATGCCTCGACAGATGAAGATTAATATCGATCGATGTACGCAAGTACCATCGATCGATGTCGAGACATCAGACACGCGACATTTTGGATTCAGCAGACTTAAAACCCAAGGCCAAGCCAAATTACGAAAATGCCCTGACGAGTTTTTAACGGCAGAGAGACCTTTTTTGTTACAAGTTTTACTTTGAGAGAAAAGAGAGTTTTTGGGAGAGAAGATCACTTGTGATTGAAACTCCTTGTTATCATTTCTTTTCATCTATACTATGAGTTTCTATTTCTTCATTGTTATGAATTGCTTTGCTATGTCTGAGTAGTTCAATTATTAGATCCAGGGTTCAGATAGGTTTGTGGGATTAGCCCCAAACTATAGATCTGCCTTGTTGTGATATTCATGATAGATTTGTATTCTTTGCTTGTTTTAGCCTTGCTAACTAGAACTTGATCTAGGATTGCATATTCAAGCACCCTTGTTATCCCATCCTGACATCTATCTATCATATTAGGACTACTAGAGAGGGCTAACCGCCAATTTAGTATGTTAGTAGGGCATATCATACTCGCGCATAGGCCTGGCTAGAACCCGTCAATCGATGTTCTCAACTGACTTATCGATCGACGTTGGCAAAGGTGTATCGGTCGATGTCCAAATAGGACCAACGATCGACACTCTTTTGTTGTCGACATACTAACCGTTGAGACACGAGATCTAGCATGTTAACCAGTGAAACATGCGACAGCTGATCACTGAGTTAAGCGATTGAGCTCTAATATATAATGCATGCAACAAATAGGCACCTATAGGTATTATAATCTCCAACACCTGAATAGTGGCCCTGCATCTAGTATCATTTCCAACCAAGTTACATTTACTAGTTACTTCACTTGTTACTATTGCTATTTCATTTAAACATTTACAAACTCTTAGAATTAATAAACACTAGATTTAATTGTTCCCTAGCTCCTCGTGGATTCGATCCCTAAGTACTACATCTGAACCTCTTTTGATGAGAGTAACACTCCTTAGGGTAATTTGAGTGGTATCAACCAACGTGCTGATATGTGTACTGATGGACAGTCACGGACGTCCTGTGTGTGCTGACGGACACACACGGCCAAAATCACCAGAACAGTCCACGAGAAGGGCCAGCGTGCTGATATGTGTACTGATGGACAGCCACAGACGTCCTGTGTGTACTAACAGACACACACCGACAGCCACGGAAGTCCTGTGTGTGGTGACGGACACACACGGACGTCCTGTGTCTGCTGGCGGACACACACGGACAGCACAGACGTCTTGTGTGTGCTGACGGACAGCCACAGACGTCCTGTGTGTGCTGGCGGACACCGACTGACGTCCTGTGTGTACTGTACAGACAGCCCATGTCGGCCAAAATGACACAAACAGTCCACGGGAAGGCCAGCGTGCTGAGTCCAAGGACCAACGTGCTGATATATGTACTGATGGACAGCCACGGACGTCCTGACTGTGCTGGAGGACACCCACGGACGTCCTGTATGTACTGAACAGACAGCCCACATGGGCTAAAATCACCCGAACAGTCCACGGGAAGGGTCAGCGTGCTGAGTCCAAGGACCAACGTGCTGATCTGTGTACTGATGGACGGCCACGGACGTCCAGTGTGTGGTGATGGACACACACGGACAACCATGGACTTCCTGTGTGTGCTGACGGACACACACGGACGTCCTGTGTGTGCTGATGGACACCCACGAACGTCCAGTGTGTACTGAACAGACAGCACACGTGGGCCAAAACTACCTGAACAGTACACGGGAAGTGCCGGCGTGCTGATATGTGTACTGATGGACAGCCACAGACGTCCTGTGTGAGGTGACGGACACACACGAACACACACGGACGTCCTGCGTGTGCTGACGGACACACACAGACGTCATGTGTGTACTGATGGACAGCTACGACCGTCCTGTGTGTGCTGGCGGACACACACGGATACACACGGACAGCCACAGACGTCCTGTGTGTGCTGGCGGACAGCCACAGACGTCCTGTGTGTGCTGGCGGACAGCCACAGACAGCCACGGACATCCTGTGTGTGCTGGCGGACACCCACGGACGTTCTGTGTGTACTGAACAGACAGCCCACGTGGGCTAAAATCACCCGAACAGTCCACGGGAAGGGTCAGCGTGTTGAGTCCAAGACCCAATGTGCTAATATGTGTACGGATAGACAGCCTCGGACGTCCTGTTGTGCTGACGGACACAAACAGACACACCCGGACACCCACAGACACCCACGGACATCATGTGTGTGCAGGCGGACACCCACGCACAGACACGGACACACCCAGACAGCCACAGACGTCCTGTGTGTACTGACGGACAGCCATGGACTGCCACGGACGTCCTGTGTGTGCTGGCGAACACCCACAGACGTCCTGTGTTTACTGAACAGACAGCCCACGTGGGCCAAAATCACCCGAACAGTCCATGATAAGGGTCAGCGTGTTGAGTCCAAGGACCAATGTGCTGATATGTGTACTGATGGACAGCCACAGACGTGATGTATGTGCTGACGGACATACACAGACACACACGGACAGCCACGGACGTCCTGTGTGTGCTGACGAACACACACGGACGTCCTGTGTGTGTTGACGGACACCCACGGACGTCCTGTGTGTACTGAACTGACAGCCCACATGGGCCAAAATCCCCCAAACTGTCCACGGGAAGGGCCAGCGTGCTGAGTACAAGGATCAGCGTTCTGATATGTGTACTGATGGACAGCCACGGACGTCCTGTGTGTGCTGACGGACACACGGACAGCCACGGACGTCCTTTGTGTGCTGACGAACAGCCACAGACAGCCACGGTCATCCTGTGTGTGCTGGCGGACACCCACGGACATCCTGTGTACTGAACAGACAAACCACGTGGGCCAAAATCACCCAAATAGTCCACGGGAAGAGCCAGCGTGCTGAGTCAAAGGACCAACGTGCTGATATGTGTACTGACGGACAGTCACGGACGTCCTGTGTGCGCTGACGGACACACACAGACATCCATGGACGTCCTGTGTGTGCTGACGGACAGCCACAGACGTCCTGTTTGTTCTGACGGAGACCCACGGACTTCCTGTGTGTACTGAACAGACAGCCCACGTGGGCCAAAATCACCAGAACAGTCCACGAGAAGGGCCAGCGTGCTGATATGGGTACTGATGGACAGCCACGGACGTCTCATGTGTAACAGACACACACGGACAGCCACAGACGTCCTGTGTGTGGTGACGGACCAACACAGAAGTCTTGTGCGAGCTGACAGACACCCACAGACGTCCTGTGTGTGCAGACGGATAGTCACAGACGTCTTATGTGTGCTGACGGACAGCCACGGATGTCCTGTGTGTGCTGGCTGACACCGACTGACGTCTTGTGTGTATTGTACAGACAGCCCATGTCGGCCAAAATCACACAAAGAGTCCACGGGAAGGGCCAGCGTGCTGAGTCCAAGAACCAACCTGCTGATATGTGTACTGATGGACAGCCACGGACGTCCTGTGGGTGCTGACGACACAGACGGACACACACGGACAGCCACGGACGTCCTCTGTGGGCTGACGGACACACACAGACGTCCTGTATTTATTGAACAGACAGCCCAAATGGGCCAAAATCACCCGAACTATCCACTGGAAGCGCCAGCGTGCTGAGTCCAAGGACCAGCGTGCTGATATGTGTACTGATGGACAGCCACAGACGTCATGTGTGTGCTGACGGACACACACAGACAGACACAGATAGCCACGGACGTCCTGTGTGTGCTGACAGCCACACACGTCCTGTGTGTGCTGGCAGACACCCATGGACGTCCTGTGTGTACTGAACGGACTGCCCACGTGTGCCAAAATCACCCAAACAGTCGACGGGAAGGGCCAGCGTGCTGAGTCCAAGGACAACCATGCTGAAATGTGTACTGATGGACAGCTATAGACGTCCTGTGTGTGCCGACGAACACACGGACATCCACGGACGTCCTGTGTGTGCTAACAGACACACACGGACGTCCTGTGTGTGCTGACGGACACCCACAGACGCCTGTGTGTGCTGACAGACACACACGGACACACACAGACAGCCAGGGACGTCCTGTGTGTGCTGGCGGACACACACGGACACACACAGACAGCCACTGACGTCATGTGTGTGCTGGCGGACAGCCACGAACAGCCACAGACGTCCTGTGTGTGCTGGCAGACACCCACAGGCGTCCTGTGTGTACGGAACAGACAGCCCACGTGGGCCAAAATCACGCAAACAGTCCACGGGAAGAGCCAGCATGCTGAGTCTAAGGACCAGCATGCTGATATGTGTACTGATGGACAGCCACAGACGTCCTGTGTGTGCTGACGGACACACACGGACAAACATGGACACACACAGACACAAACGGACAGCCAGGACGTCCTGTGACAGCCACAGACGTCTTGTGTGTGCTGGCGGACACCCACGAACGTCCTGTGTGTACTGAACAGACAGCCCACGTGGGCCAACATCACCTGAACAGTCCACGGGAAGGGTCAGTGTGCTGAGTCCAAGGACCAATTTGCTGATATGTGTACAGATGGACAGCCACGGACGTCCTTTGTGTGCTGACGGACACACACAGACAGCCACGGACGCACACACTGCTCGGTCGCTACGTAGCGACCGAGCACACACACGGCTCGGTCGCTACGTAGCGACCCAGCATACACACTCCTCGGTCGCTACGTACACGCACACGCTGCTCGGTCGCTACGTAGAGACCGAGCATACACACTGCTCGGTCGCTACGTACACGCACACGCTGCTCGGTCGCTACGTAGCGACCGTTCACGCACACTGCTCGGTTGCTACGTAGCGACCGAGCACACACACTGCTCGGTCGCTACATAGCGACCAAGCACGCACACTGCTCGGTCGCTACGTAGTGACCAAGCTCAAGCCAACTCTCCACTCGCTACATAGCGACCTGTAAGGCCTCAGAAAGGTCCTCCTTTGGGTTCTCTTTTGAATCCTCATCGAAACGCTTTTCGTTTCGTCTCAATCGGAGTTTCCGTTGAGATTTTATGACGAAATCAAGTAGGACTCTTCTTGGCTTGCTTCCACTCGCTACGTAGCGACCTGTCAGACTGTCAGTCGCTACGTAGCGACCTGTAAGGCCTCATAAAGGTCCTACTTTGGGTTGTCTTTTGAATCCTTGTCGAAACGCTTTTCGTTTCGTCTCAATCGGAGTTTCCGTTGAGATTTTACGACGAAAACAAGTAGGACTCTTCTCGGCTTGCTTCCACTCGCTACGTAGCGACATGTCAGACTGTCAGTCGCTACGTAGCGATCTGTAAGGCCTCAGAAAGGTCCTCCTTTGGGTTGTCTTTTGAATCCTCATCGAATTGCTTTTCGTTTCGTCTCAATCGGAGTTTCGGTTGAGATTTTACGACGAAAACAAGTAGGACTCTTCTTAAACTCCTTGGCTTGTTCCTGCTCGCCCTACCTCCATCTTTGCGTTCACTTTCGAATCTCGATCGAAACGTCTCTTGTTTCTATCGGAGTTACCATTGAAACTTTACGATAAAAAAAAAAAAAAAAAAACCGCAAAGACTTGTTTTCTCGCATGGATTCAGGTTAATCGTATAAAACGGCAGCGGTTAACTTAACATCTTAGCCGCCTTAACTATACGATTATGTTGAACCTTTTTACGAAAATCGACATCTTATCTAAGGAGAAGATAACAGTCAAGTTCGGAAGATAAATGTCAAGTTTCAAAGGATAAACACCAATATCGGAAATGGCGAACATACACGAGAAGAGGAAAGGGAAATGAGCAAGCAAAACTGAGAAAAGACAAAACTGTATCTGCGAGAGGATTAAGATCTTGCAAACCGATCTAAACTCTCCGAAAGTCGAGAAACGATCGCCGCGCATATCAAGCTCGCTTCCTAAAAGAGAAAAAGTTAGAGACATGAACGTCGTCTTAAAACCAATTCGTTTCTGGCAATTTTCTCGGAACCGACATATCCCAAGTCGTCAACGTGGAAACAACCAAATCACAGTCCAAGCGTCATCTATAAATCGTCTCGAATTATCGATCATTCCAAACATCAGAAGAGGAAACGTACACAACCCTTCAAAGTATCGTTTCAACAGTTTTCTTTCGTAAAAAAAAAAGGGGGAGTAGGTACGTATACTATACTCGTATACTCCCAAACTTCAAAATCTTCCGCAAATCGTCAAAAATAGGCAAACGACAATCTTAATATTTGTCTAAACGCTAGCAACATATCCAGACGATCATGAATCTAATCTCAAAAACTATATATCATTTCTTGTCGCAATCATGCGTACAGAAAACTTGTATCAATATCAAACTGAAACTCGACGATTAGCCAAAGTATTGAAGCCTTTTCCGGCTTCAGAAAGCTAGTTTCGTTTTAAAAAAAATTTCTACGAGAAATCTTCAGTCATCAAAGCATTTCTTTCAGTTTCCGTTGTACCAAGTAAGTCACGGAAAAGCATCAAAAACATTTGCGACGAAGAAAACTCGAGAATAGATGTAGCATCGTGCACATTAAAAGGAGCACTTTCCTCCCGATGGTTAGCTAGATTCACCTCTGGTTGACCAATTCGTTCAAGAAACGAATGTGTCATGAGAATCCTCTCGAAAAACCTACGAAAAACGTTCTGCGACTAGATCGTATTGAAATAAACTTCGGTAACACTCCATGAGTAACTCCAAGCAACTTTCACCTAAGAGCAAAATCATAGCGGGAACGCTTCTCGTAAAACCCGCAGAAACAATGCTACTTTGACATATGTATACATATCACTTATTTATGACATTCGTAAAGTTGGTTATATGATATGATAAATTATCGTATAGCTCATAGTCGGAAATCATATGATAAATTCTTCGTAACGAAACTAAATCCTAACAACCAAACGGTTAACGAAAAATCTAAACTTTTCGACAATCGACCAAGTTTGATACATTCCACAATTCACTCTAAGCCCGCTATGTTTTACGCATAATACGCGGCATCTAAGGAAAAATTCGGAAGAAAG
Source organism: Brassica rapa (assembly GCF_000309985.2). Classification (NCBI taxonomy): domain Eukaryota; kingdom Viridiplantae; phylum Streptophyta; class Magnoliopsida; order Brassicales; family Brassicaceae; genus Brassica; species Brassica rapa. The sequence goes on along the minus strand of NW_022609956.1, from coordinate 8,860 downwards.
CTTCTAGAGCTATACAAAACATCCTCAAAAATGCACGAAATAGATCTCAGAAGGCCAACACTCCAAAAAACATTATGAAGGAAAACGCTTCTTCCCATGGATAAATTTACGCTACACCTCAATCCTAATTCCTCGATCGAAAATCAAATTATTAGCATCCAAACAGGAACAACAATTTTTGCTACGAACATCCGTAGTCAAACAAGAACGTTTCTCAAACGCAGGGCTAAGACTAAACCCTTGCAACATCGCGAAACATCTTCAAGCCCGCGAACATTTCAACCCCGAAACGCGGCATACGAAAGAATAACAAATCTTCAGCATCGCGAGACGTCGCAGACGCCTGATAATGATATGATACTGATTAATGTTTGTGAAAGATATTGAGTTATATCGTCGGACTTCGGCTCGAGGGGTATAACATGATTGTGATACATTGATGTTGTGTTTCATATACTTATGTCATTGCATTATATTGTTTGGGCCTCGGCTCAGATAATATAACATGTTTGATCATATCTTAACGGGAAAACCCGTAAATCCACGGACTTGATCCGTGAGAGTCCTACACTCGGGTGGAGTGTCGTGAGAGTCATTGGTGTCCACTCGAGGCCCGTGCCTTGTCCGGGGCCTTATCAAAATTAGTTTCAGGCAGGACACGAAGACATGTGTGATAGGGCTAGCTACCCTCGACCGTGTAGCTGCATGTCGATGCGGCAAGTGGGTTATCCGGGCCATCGGCTTTTTAGACTTTGTGTTTAGAGTCAATGGGCGCAAGAAGGGATGTGTTATGGACTTCGTATCGAGATAGGAACCAATGGCGAGAGGCAGTCCTCGATGATCGATAATGATCTAACCACTCGTGAAGAGTGGATGCTGGTTTACATGATTGCTTTATTTTTGCATTGCATATTTATTAATATAATTGATCCTTGTTGCTTAATGTTTGATGCATAATGGGGGGATAAATAATTGTTAGGAAACCCGACTCACTGAGAAAAATAGTTGCTCATTAGACTCTTTGTTTTGCAGGTAACCCGTAGTAGTAGGTTCCATTTGGGATCGGAGGAGCACAAAGCTGTTGGTGTAGATTTGCTACCTTTTGCAAACATGTACGTTTTGTAATATGTAAGATATGGTTTTGAACATCGGCCAAGCATGTATATATGAATAAAAAAAGGGTTTGTGAAATGCTTGGATTCCATATGATACTAGTCCTAGTCCAGGACGAACTAACTAACGGTTTCAAACTCGGGTTGAAAAGCCTTAACTTGGAATCGCTAGGAAACCCGTTCTTGGACATATGATCTTAGGATTTCGGATCTGATCTGGGAACCTCGGATCAAATGTTTGGACACGTGGTAGTAGTATCTTCGATCTGGTTAGAGTTCTTTAGTTCGTCGTGCATGTTCTTGTTTGATTGGTGCATGGCAAACTAATTAACTTTTATTTATTCCGGATCGGGGGTGTTACAACGAAGGTTGTATCAGAGCATGGTTCACTTTGCTCACTTGGGAACCTGTTTTCAATAATTTATCGAGTCAAAGGTGTCGCAAAAGGTAGAATAGGAAACCAACATGCTCCTTTGTTAGATAAGTTGAGATTAGTACTTACCCTGGGTTGTACTGCAGTATGTTTCCAAGACGTACAAGGAGTGAGGACCCAATGATGACACCACCAAGATATGGACAACGTAATTCTGAAAACCTTAGAGTCTATTCAAACCTTGAGGTAACCGATGATTTTGCGATAGCACAAGGAAATAACCATTGCTATGAACACGAACATGAGTCGACCGGGAGAAATCCGACGGATTCACATATGGGCTATGAGCAAGAAGAACGATATGAGGATCTGAGGGAGAGGAATCAAGCACCTGATATGTATGGATCAAGGCGGAATTATGCAACAACACATAATCCAAGGCAAAATGAATCTGAGTTCATACTGATGGACAGCCACGGACGTCCTGTGTGTGCTGACAGACACACACGGACGTCTTGTGTGTGCTGACGGACACACACGGACGTCCTGTTTGTGCTGACAGACAGCCACAGACAGCCACGAACATCCTGTGTATGCTGGCGGACACCCACAGACACACACGGACACACACAGACAGCCACAGACGTCCTATGTGTGCTGACGGACAGCCACAGACGTCATGTGTGTGCTGGCGGACACCCACGGACGTCCTGTGTACTGAACAGACAGCCCACGTGGGCCAAAATCACCCAAACAGTCCACGGGAAGGGCCAGCGTGCTGAGTCCAAGGACCAACGTGCTGATATGTGTACTGATGGATAGCCACGGACGTCCTGTGTGTGCTGACGGACACAGAGGAACACACACGGACACACACGGACACACACAGACGTCCTGTGTGTGTGCTGGTGGACACCCACGGACGTCCTGAGTGTACTGACCAGACAGCCCACGTGGGCCAAAATCACCCGAACAGTCCAACGTGCTGAGTCCAAGGACCAACATGCTAATATGTGTACTGATGGACAGTATCCAGTGTGTGCTGACGGACACACACGGACAGCCCTGGACGTCATGTGTGTGCTGACGGACACACACAGACACACACGGCTACACACAGACAGCCACATACGTCCTGTGTGTGCTAGCGGACACCCACAGACGTCCTGTGTGTACTAAACAGACAGCCCACAAGGGACAAAATCACCCGAACAGTCCACGGGAAGGGTCAGCGTGCTGAATCCAAGGACCAATGTGCTGATATGTGTACTGATGGACAGCCACGGACGTCCTGTGTGTGCTGACGAACACACACAGACACACACGGATAGCCACAGATGTCCTGTGTGTGCTGACGGACACACACGGACATCATGTGTGTGCTGACGGACACCAACAGACGTCATGTGTGTACTGGACAGACAGCCCACGTGGGCCAAAATCACCCAAACAGTCCACGGGAAGGGCCAGCGTGCTGAGTCCAAGGACCAGCGTGCTGATATGTGTACTGATGGACAGCCACGGACGTCCCGTGTGTCCTGACGGAGACACACAAAACACACACGGACGTCCTGTGTGCGCTGACGGACACACATGAAACGTCATGTGTGTGCTGACGGACAGCCACTGACAGCCACGAACGTCCTGTGTGTGCTGGCGGACACCCACAGACACACATGGACACACACGGACAGCCACAGACGTCCTGTGTGTGCTGACGGACAGCCACAGACGTCTTGTGTGCGCTGGCGGACACCCACGGACGTCCTGTGTGTACTGAACAGACAGCCCACGTGGGCCAAAATCACCCAAACAGTCCACGGGAAGGGCCAGCGTGCGGAGTCCAAGAACCAACGTGCTGATATGTGAACTGATGGACAGACACGTACGTCCTGTGTGTGCTGACGGTCACAGACGGACACACATGGACAGCCACAGACGTCCTGTGTGTGCTGGCGGACACCCACGGACGTCCTGTGTGTACTGACCAGATAGCCCACGTGGGCCAAAATCACCCGAATAGTCCACGGGAAGGGTCAGCGTGCTGAGTCCTAGGACCAACATGCTTATATGTGTACTGATGGACAGCCACGGACGTCATGTGTGTGCTGACGGACACACACGGACACACACGGACAGCCCTGGACGTCCTGTTTGTGCTGACGGACACCCACAGACGTCCTGTGTGTGCTGACTGCTGACGGACACCCACGGACGTCCTGTGTGTACTGAACAGACAGCCTACATGGGCCAAAATCACCCGAACAGTCCACGGGAAGGGTTAGCGTGCTGAGTCCAACGACCAACGTGCTGATATGTGTGCTGATGGACAGCCACAGACGTCATGTGTGTTCTGACGGACACACACGGACACACACGGACACACACTGACAGCCACGAATGTCCTGTGTGTACTGACAAACACCCACGGATGTCCTGTGTGTGCTGATGGACACCCACGGCCGTCCTGTGTGTACTGAACAGACAGACCACGTGGGCCAAATTTACCCGAACCGTCCACGGGAAGGGCCAGCGTGCTGAGTCCAAGGACGAGTGTGCTGATATGTGTACTGATGGACAGCCACAGACGTCCTGTGTGTGCTGACAGACACACACGGACATCTTGTGTGTGCTGACGTACACACACGGACGTCCTGTTTGTGCTGACAGACAGCCACGGACAGCCACGAAAATCCTTTGTATGCTATCGGAGACCCACAGACACACACGGACACACACAGACAGCCACAAACGTCTTGTGTGTGCTGACGGACAGCCACAGAAAGCCACAGACGTCATGTGTGTGCTGGCGGACAGACAGCCACAGAAAGCCACAGACGTCATGTGTGTGCTGTCCTGTGTACTGAACAGACAGCCCACGTGGGCCAAAATCACCCAAACAGTCCACGGGAAGGGCCAGCGTGCTGTGTCCAAGGACCAATGTGCTGATATGTGTACTGATGGATAGCCACGGACGTCCTGTGTGTGCTGACGGACACAGACGAACACACACGGACACACACGGACAGCCACGGATTTCCTGTGTGTTCTGGCGGACACCCACGGACGTCATTTGTGTACTGACCAGACAGCCCACGTGGGCCAAAATCACCCGAACAGTCCACGGGAAGGGTCAACGTGCTGAGTCAAAGGACCTACATTCTGATATGTGTACTGATGGACAGTATCATGTGTGTGCTGACGGACACACACGGACAGCCCCGGACGTCCTGTGTGTGCTGACGGACACACACGGATGTCCTGTGTGTGCTGACGGACACCCACGGACATCCTGTGTGTACTGAACAGACAGCCCACGTGGGCCAAAATCACCCGAACAGAAAGACCCGATCCCGGCCGACTAGGCCCCAGTCGATGCCTCACGTCGCTCGGTCCATACACTGACCGAACCACTAAAAATTTCACCCTTTATTTAAAAACATCGCTCATAGGCGAGGGCTAACTCAGATCTTAGCTCAAGACTACCTTAGTCATTCCCTAGCTTAGATCATTTCAACTTATGCACAGCGGAATAACATCTATCATCCATTGGACTAAATCCAATCTAATACTTGTCCGGTCGAATCACCTCAGCTAATGGTTAGTATACTCAACTACCAGCTAGCTCCAAGGTTGATTCTGAACACGAACCAAGTCTTACAAATCTGAGGTTCCGTTTCCCTAACCATTCTATCTAGATCTATGCAACATTGCTAGATCATACCTTTGCCACATCCACGGAGCTTGTTAGCTCATCGGCCCTGCTACTCTAGCTGAATTAACTCATATACCAGCTGATCGAGCTGTCACACTCGATCTGAGCTAGGACCGAGCTATGGCCAGCTGCCATATACTGCATCCAGCTCCGTTACACACACAAACAACTCCCTTAGGTACTTAGTCATTCAGCCAACCATCCCCACAGACATAAGTAACCTTTGAGAAGTCTTCAAACAGCTAAGGACATGCATCTGGCCATTACCTGCTCATGCACTGTCCCACATCCTTTTGCCTTATCAACTTATGATACCAAGTCCAGCTCATGGACTAACAATGCCCATCAGATCCTGAGTCAATCAACCAACCACCCTACATGACCCAGAACTGATGAGTCCTCACACGTACCTAACCGGCCATGGAACCATGTCCCAACGAAGCCGATCAGTCCTCCTCTTACCACCGGTGCATCCTTTGATCAATCAGATCAGACACCTTGATCCATCATCTATGGATCAGGTCGTCCATCCTTACCCATGATCAGATCACACACGGCCTTCCTTGAATAATAACACCCAAGCTCAGTACTTATGGTCCACGCCATCAAGTACTAGCTATACTCTTATTCATGGCTTCCTGCTGGTTCCAAACATATTGGACCTTGCAATCCACATGGTTCCTCTAATACCAGGACCCCCATGTGCCTCCTCCATGAGTCGGATTAATGGTTCACACATGACCAAACCCAACACAACTCCATCAGATAAGCATCAATATGCTCTCAGGTACAAAAATGACCTCTTCCAAGTATGCTCCAGAAACCCAATTAAAATTCATGATAATTCATTATAATTCCCAACTAAGATAATGCCATAATCAGAATTTGCAGAACCGGCCTCGATCCTATAGATCTCGGCCAAAATCAGTCAAACCGGCCAAAACTGGACATCATCAAATCAATTCCTAAAATTGATTAAATACATGAAAACTCATGATAATTCATAACTAAGAAATTCCCATAATCAGATTCCAAAGAATCGACGCAGACCATATAGATCCTGATCATGAACAGCCCGGCCAAGGCCATGGGCACCATTCCTGAACCGGCCAAGGCCTTGGTTCAGTGCCATCAGGCCTGATCCAACAGACTACACCATAAACATTCCTAATATATATAGTCCTCAAGGACGTGCCATACTTGGCCATGATCAATTCCACAGTCAACAGAATTGTAATTCAAAGGTAATCATAAAACCGGTTACCTTATACATGATCTGATTAGATCATGTGCCTTTCCTTATTATGTTCGGCCATGCTCCTCCAGTGCACGCCTCTATCAACCCTTATCACATAACTCCTGTATTGATAAGATCCATTCGTGGGTCGCACCCCTGATCCCTTCCATGGAACTTCCATGAAACCAGTTTCTACACTGCATCCACCTTCAAGGCTATTCATGCCTTTGTGAGTGAAGTCCGGCCTTCTCCCTTCTATCCTAGTATTTTGCGTGTGCTCCCAAGATGCAAGGAAGCCTAGGACTGTTTCATCTGTCATGTCCCCGATCCTATGTAGGATCGCCCGGACAGACCATGGTGCGGGAGACGCACCAGTCAGGTCATTAGACCTTGAGACAAGCGTATCATGGCCCTGATGAAGGTTAAGGGCATCAGTCAGCTGAGACTTAACCAGGATACGATGGAAACAAGGTAAAGGAGTTGAGTGAGTGTTTAGGCAGCTGGACGAGTGTTGGTTTGAGTTCAATCAGCTCGGTTCAGCTGGTATTCAGTTCACCATGATCTGTTCAGCTCACAGGAGCTGGTGGACTAGCTCACTCAGCTGGGAACAGCTGGAGGTCAGCTCAATCCGGTGAACGCGGTGCGTTCTGGTTCGGATCAGTGTGCACGAGTCTGGGACGGTTACTGGGCTAGCCGATGGTCTGGGTGCAGGACGGTTCGACCAAATTGGTCTTAGGCTTGGGACAGGGAGTGGGCAAGATTCCATAGTGTGAGCTGAGCTCAGTGATCGATTTGTCAAAGGAAGAAAAGGGGAGAAACCCAAATGGGCGGTTATGGGACGGTTTTGGGGAAGAAGGGATGTGACTTTTTGGTAACTGTTCGCCCAGGCGGTTGGGGACAGTTTAAGTCGTCCTCTCTCTCTCATTTCTGCCATTCTGGTTGATTTTTACTCACTTTCACACAGAGAGAAACACAGAGAAAATTCAAGAGAGAAAGAGAGACACAACCTTGGATTGGCCGATTTGATCCAAGAGATTGTTCTTGAGTGTTCCTGGTGTGTTTGGGCGTGTGATCAAGAGGATGGATTTGAGGCAGAAAGACAAGGAGAAGGCAAAGGAGAAAGAGAAGAAAGTCGCCCTGGAACCCGAACTCCTAAGGGTACAAGAAGGTATAAATCTCGGAAAGGAAAGGAGGCAACTGGAGCGTCTGGAGCAGTGGGGCAGGATGGTGCTGAACAGACCGGAGTGTACCAGCTGAACCATTCCCCACAGTGCTACCCACTCTGGTGGAGCAGGTGGACAATGCAACCGGACTTCCAGTGGGTCAACTCTTTCCTACTGAGGTTAATGAAACTAATGTGGACGAGCAGCAAGAGCAAGTCCATGGAGACGATACTGGGTTGTCCAACGTTGGTGCTGAGAGTGGCCAGAATGTTGATGCAACAAATGTTCGGGTCACTGGTGCCGAGGAGTCATTGAGCCGACCATAAGGGGCTTGGTGGAGGCTATGCAGATCATGGGAGCTCAGATAGCCTCCTTGACACAGGCGTTCACACCATTGGTGAACTCGTCCGTGGGACAGGCTAATCCCCCGGTTCGGGTTGCTGCTGGAGTGGCTTGATGTTGGTGCTGGCCTGTGTGGCTGAGGTGATTGAGATAGACCCACGATCTGGCCAGTGCATGGTATGGAACTACCTGAAGGTGCTGGAGCATATCTCCAAGTTGGGAACCAAACACTTTGCTGGAAGTGATGATCCTATGGAGGCGACGAGTGAGAGAACCAGGTTGGTTCGAAACTTAGTCACACGATGTCCTTAGGATTACAAGAAGGACATTGCAGTACACTTCCTGGAGGGAAGATGCACATAACCGGTGGTTAGCTTTGGACAAGCTACCAATGGTCCAATTGAGCACTTTGCTGACTTTGAGGTTGAGTTCAACCATAAGTACTTTCCTGCTGAGGCGTGGGATCGTTTGGGTCCAAGTTCCTGGACTTGACTCAGGGACGGAGGACTGTTCGTGAGCAGAAGAGAGTTCAACCACTCAGGAGGTATTTGGGAAGAGAACTAGAGATGAGAAGGTTCAAGTCCGAGGTTCATCCGAGGCCTAAGGGTGGAACTTCGAACCTACTGTTCTGTTTGTAAGTTCCACACGGTTTCTGAGTTGGTTGAGAGGATGGCCTGCTGGAGACCAACCTCACCGAGGAGGGTAAGCAGAAGCTGAAGAGTGTGGTGGTATCCCTCGGGTCAGAGTGGTGACAAGAAGGGGAAGAGGGACTCGACCGAGGAGGGTAAAACCTCAAGTGGTAGGTCAGAGTGCCCTAAGTGTGGTCGATACCACGGTGGAGAGTGCTGGAAGGCCATGGGTGCCTGTACTCGATGTGGTAAGATGGATCACTCAGCCAAGGATTGTCCAAGCCCGTTG